>NW_027506261.1:0-97825 GCF_021521415.1 Bidens hawaiensis
TCAGCGAATATTCCATTTTGTTTTTCTCGTACCGCCGCCGCCACCTTCACGAAACCCTAGACATTCCTTTCACTGTTCCATTAATGAGTTATTCAATATAGTGAATCTTTGTCTTTGATTCTTGTTCTTACTGAATATCTATTTATATTTCATACCTTCACTCTCATCCCCTAAATATACTAATTCTGTCGGGATATTCAGGAGGCCTTTCGGTTTATTAAATCTGTGCGTTCTTGTCAACCTATTAAGGTTTGCACCAGATTCGGTCCTGACAATATTCATCTTGATCCCAAACCTACTCACCCAAATCCAATCTATCAATGCTAAAAGCGCATCATAAAAAATACCATGAACTAAACCTTCTAGTTTCTCCTTCGGTCACTCCTCTTGAACTATCAATAGATACATCTCCGGCCCGCCAATGAAAATTCGATACTCCGTATTAAGTCTCGATCCCCAAACTCTTCTTGATACCATCACCCTTTTCACTACTCCCACTAAGAAACGTAAGAACTATGACTTAACCAACTCATGACCCTCAAATTCAACCTAAAAAGAAGTTGTACACTAGACGTAACCTTTGTGTAGTACCTACTGTTGGACTCAGTATTCCCAAGACACATATTATTATTGATGTGGCTAGTATGTCATGATCCAAGTCGGGTCATACCCAATAACAAGCTAGACAAACACCAATAATATTTGTTTATATATGATATGATCAAAACAAATGAATATTATCACTACTTGTGAAATAAATAAGTCATATGGATGATTTATACTTTGAGAAAGAGCATTCCATATTGTTGTTTAAAGGGGTTAAATAACAATATGTTAATCATGTTACCTATAATATGTTATTGTTGTGTATAACACAATATATGTGTGTATCACACAATACAAGTTATATAACACAATGCAATACATAAATAGAAAGTTTAAATAATAAAAATAAGAAAGGAAGGAGGGTCCCCCCCCCCCTCTCACAATCTTCTCTTATTTTATTATTATTTTAAACTTAGTGGAGACATGCAAGGAAGATGATTGGTAGCCTTGGGTGGTGCATTTCATAACTCATTCATCTCTCTCTCACACAACACACAACTAACAAAACACAAGAGGAAAAATCCTCTCAACTGTTCCTTTCTTCTCTCTTGGATTCGGCCAAGATCAAAGGCAAGAAAGAGGAGTTTTCAAGTGAAAATCCTAGCTAGAAGTGGTGTATTGTCGGAGGCTTGGGGTATGCGAGCTTGAGGACCTTACCTTTGAAGTTCTTGCCCTTCCATCATCTCCTTCTTCACCCGGATTTGTCATCTTGAAAGGTGGTCTTGACATGCATGGACTTATAGTGACATGCATGTGTTTGATAGCATATATTTCGTATTTGGATCCAGGCTTGGGTTTTGCATGTATAAAATTGGTTTATACACTTCATATTAACAAGATTTAAAACAAATTTCCGCTGCGTTTTTGGTAAAATTGGGATTTTATCACTTTGATAATCTTGTTAAAACCCAACAATGGCATCAAGAGCCGCTTATACGGATGCATGCTTCATTAGACCCAAAAATTTTCGGGTTTATGGTGGGGTTTTACCATATGGCCGAAAATTTTGGGGGTTTTGGTTACCCCATGGTTTTTCAAGGTTATACTTTATGTGCATGTGGTAATCTTGAAAAACTAAGTCATTTGGATGATTGATTGTGTTGTTTGGACAAAACCTGGAACTTTCGGTTTTTGTTTGTTTTGGCCGAAAGTTTCAAGGGTCAAAGTGGAACCATTTTGGGTCTTGTGTTATTGCATATATGGATATGAAATGAATGTTTATAACCTAGACATGGCCTTGTGTTTGGTTGAATGTTTGTGTTGATTGTTTGTTCATTCAAATGGTTTTTTGGTCATTCGATATGGTTGTAATATTTTGGGTTTGTAATCTATTTATTTATTTCAAATGGTTTGTAATAATAAGTAGATTAGATGCATTTCTTTTACTAGAAAAATGTATTAGGATATGTTTTGTAAAAGAAGATGCAAGGAAGATAGCCCAAATAAAATAATGGAGACCACAACACCGGGGTGAGCACTTGGAGCATTTGGATGCGGGATCAAGTGAGAGTTCACCGACACAAGCACATGTCCTTTTGAGTCCCATAGGAGAGACCTTTTGACACACTTGTCGTCGGTCAACAAGTGTGGTCAACATTAGGAGGCTATGGTTATGAACTTGTCGTTGTATGTTTTATACTTGCATGGTTGATTTACTTTTGTTTGTGTTATTGCAATGTGGTTTGCTAAACAACTTAAAATCAACAACTAGCATAAAATCGGTTCCTTAGAAATCGTTAGGTAATAAAAATTGGTTTTATTAAAGGCTAATAATTTCATAATAAAATGGGTTTTATTATTTGGAACTTTGAAAATGGGTTTTTCAACTAAGTATCTTATATTTGAATGCATGCAAATGAAAGGTACATAAAAGGTTTTCCAATCTAGAATTTAGAAAACTAAAAAATCACTTTTTTGAAATAAGTTGAACACCACCCTTTTATACAACACTGGAATCACTTGGGAACTCGATGTGGGATAAAGGTCACCTAACCGCATTGGAAGAAACTTGTGAGTTTGAGGTGGGTTTACCATATTTATGGGATATGTTGGGTTTTAACAAGATTATCAAAGTGATAAAATCCCTATTTTATCAAAAACGCAGCGGAAACATGCTTTAAATCTTATTAATTTGATATGTATAAAACCGATTTTACACATGCAAAAACCCAAGCCCTGATCCAAATACGAAATACATACTTTCAAACACATGCATGTCACTAAAATTACATGCATGTTAAAGCTACCTTTCAAGAGAATCAAATCCGGGTGAAGGAGAGGATGGATGGAAGGCAAGAACTTCAAAGGGAAGGTCCTCAAGCTTGCATACCCTAAGCCTCCGACAATACACCACTTATAGCTAGGATTTTCACTTGAAAAACACTCCTCTTCCTCATTTTGATCTTGGCCGAATCCAAGAAGAAAAGAGAAGAAGTTGAGAGGATGTTTCTTCTTGTCTTTTTGTGTTACTTGTGGTTGTGTTGTGTGAGATAGAGAGAAAGAGTCCACTAGAAGCCTTTCAAAATGGCACCTCCTTTTTTAACCAATGAAAAGCATTACATGTTCCCACTAACATGAAGATAATAACAAAATCAGAGAGGGGAGTGAGAGAGGGGGGGGGGAGGTGGCCACCTCCATCCTTTCTTAATTTTATTGTCTAACCTTTTCCATAAATGTGTTGTGTTCTAAAATTTATATTGTGTTATAACTTGTATTGTGTCAAACACAACAATAACACATTATAGGTACCATGCTTAATATATTGTTACTTAACCATCTTAAGTAACAATATGAAATGCTTTCTCTCAAAGTATAAATTAACCATATGATTTATTTATTTCACAAGTAAATTGTATTTAGAAACCCCTTTCTAAATAACTCAAGTGTTAATATTTATTTGTAATGATCATATCATATATAAACAAATATTATTGGTGTTCGTCTAGCTTGTTATTGGGTATGACCCAACTTGGATCATGACGTACTAGCCACATTAATAATAATATGTGTTTTGGGCATAACGAGTCCAAAAATCTCCCACTTACACAAGATACATATAAGATTGATGCAAGTATCAAATACCGCCTAACTACGGTTTACTACCCCTAATACGCATGACGAAGTGCCATTCAATAACATCATCCCCTTCAAGCCCCTTACTTGAAATGATTTAGGTACATCTATCATTTATCCTTTTACCACAGATGTTATGTCAAATCCAGAGACAGAGAGTGATCATTCTTTGTTGATTTAACTTTCAGGCCTTAGACATCTCACTCTCAACGAATAAGAGGGACAAATCCCCTCTTGACTACATACGTCTCTCATAATCACCTTGTACCATACCTGATCTTATCCTTATGTACTGTCATGTTTCAGAGTAGCGAAGAACTAAGTAAAAGTATAATACTTGGTGAATATCAAGACCCAAATTGTATCTCGGGTCGGAAGATACTATGATATTCGCCTTTACTCAAATTTACTTATGATCAATCACAAGGATTCCATGTTGTAACATTTGAGAGCGGGTCAGTCCAATATTTATAACCCATAAATATCTATGAACCTTGGCAGCAACCCTTGCTCTATATTCATATCCCATGAATATCCACCAATCCAAGTTCATAATAGTCTTACCTTCGTATTTGTTCCCACAAATATGAGCGACTACGGATATTTAGAATACGTAACTTATTCACGGATTTAAACATGTTAAAATGGAACATAACTCAAAATGTCATAATCATAAACCATAATCATATGAATGAGTCAAAATTACAATTGTTCCGATATCCAACTACAAAATTCGATCATATCCAATCACTAGAATACTAAAGTCCTAAGGCACAAGTATGACCCTCATGCTTTTGCCTTTCAAGGAGCTTCGTGAGTGGATCCGCAATGTTTTGATCGATGTGAACTTTGCGAATACATATCTTTCCTTTTCCAACTTCATCCATTATGTAGTTGAACCTACGCTCAATGTGCCTCGTCTTTTGATGTGCACGAGGTTCCTTGATTCGAGCAATCGCACCCTTGTTGTCACAAAAGATCTCTAGAGGGTCCTGAATGGTACGGACTACCCCTAGGTCAGCAATGAATTTTCTAATCTTTGCAGCTTCTTGAGCTGCCAATGAGGCATCGATCTATTCCGATTCCGTGGTGGACAATGCTACCACGTCTTGCTTTCAGCTCTTCCAAGAGATTGCCCCACCATTCATAACGAAAACATATCCCGATTGTGATCTAGAATCATCTCGATCGGTTTGGAACCTCGCATTCGTGTAACCCTTTACAACGAGTTCCTCCTTACCCGAACCGTATATTAGAAACATGTCCTTAGTCCTTCTAAGGTATTTCAATGTACTCCTAACCGCCATCCAATGGCTACTTCCCGGATTATGTTGGAATCTACTTGAGATGCTTAAAGCGCATGACACATCCGGTCTAGTGCATACCATTGTATACATGACGGATCCAATAGCCGATGCGTATGGGATCCCATTCATTCTATCTTGCTCTTCCTTCGAGCTTGGATATTGAGACGCACTCAATATCGTTCCTCTTTGAATATGTACCAAACATTTCTTAGAGTTCTCCATCTTGAACCTCTTCAATATTTTGTCAATGTATGCAGTTTGGTTTAAACCTATCAACTGCCTTGATCTATCCCTATAGATCTTTATTCCCAAAATATAGGCGGCTTCTCCAAGATCCTTGATTGAAAAACAACTTCCAAGCCATGCTTTTACACCCTCCATGGTTGGAATGTCATTCCCAAATAGTAGTATGTCATCAACATACAATACTAAGAAGGTAATGATGCTCCCACTAGCTTTCTTATACACACAAGCTTCATCACCATTCTTGATGAATCCAAATTTCTAAACTTCTTCATCAAATCGGTGATTCCAACTTCTAGATGCTTGTTTCAATCCATAGATTGAATTCTTTAACTTGCATACTTTGTTAGGATGTTGTGGATCGATAAAACCTCGGGTTGAACCATATAGACATCTTCCTCTAGATGCCCATTAAGGAACGCGGTTTTGACATCCATTTGCCATATCTCATAGTCATAATGTGCGGCTATGGCAAACAATATCCTAATAGACTTTAGCATTGCTACGGGAGAAAAAGTTTCATCATAGTCAACCCCTTGAGTTTGAATGAAACCTTTTGCTACAAGTCTTGCTTTATAAGTATCCAAGTTTCCATGCATATCGGTTTTCTTCTTAAAAACCCACTTACTTCCAACCGGTTTGGAATTAAGAGGTGGTACAACCAAATCCCATACTTGGTTGTCATGCATGGATTGCATCTCTACGTTCATGGCCTCAAGCCATTTGTCACAATCGGAATGTGACATTGCATCACGGTATGTGGTGGGTTCATCCGAATCTACCACATAGCATCCATCCATGAAAAATCCATATCTTTCGGGTGGATGACTAATTCTACCGGATTTGCGACGTTTTGTGTGTCTTGATCAACCATTTGATCATTCTCAACAACCTCTTGTTGATTGCTAGTGTCAACCAAACATGTATCGGCTTGTGGTTCTCGATCCTCCTCGAGTTCCACCGTTTTACTAGTACCTTCCATAAGGAACTTAGTTTCCAAGAACTCGGCCTTTCGAGCAACGAACACCTTTTGCTCGGTTGGGTTGTAGAGATAATATCCCATAGAGTCCTTGGGATATCCTACAAAGATACACTTAGTGGATCGACTTTCAAGTTTGTTTTCGGTGTTGTTCTTGACATAAGCCTCACAACCCCATACCTTTAAATATGACAATGATGGAACCCTTCCATTCCATATTTCATAAGGTGTTTTGTCCACTTTCTTGGTTGGGGCCATATTTAGAATACGGGCCACGGAGAGCAAAATGATAGAGGCAATATGCTTCTAGCCATCATAGATCGAACTATATCCAATAGAGTTCGATTCCACCTTTCGGACACACCATTTTGTTGTGGTGTTCCGGGTGGAGTAAGTTGTGAGATGATCCCACAACTCCTAAGATGATCTCGGAAAGCATCACTTAGGTATTCACCTCCTCTATCCGAACGAAGTACTTTGATGGTTTTATCGAGTTGATTTTGTACTTCATTTTGGAAGACTTTGAACATTTCAAAGGCTTCATCTTTGTGTCTTAACAAGTACACATACCCATAACGACTATAATCGTCGATAAAAGTAATGAAGTATCTTTCACCATTCCTTTTCATTTCCTTAAAGGGACCACATACATCCGAATGTATAATACCCAATAAGTCTTTTGCCACTTCATTTGTTCGACTAAAGGGGTCCCCGATCATTTTCCCTAGTAAACAAGACTCACACTTATCAAATGAATCATCTTCACTTGATTCCAAAAGACCATTCTTTTGAAGTGTATGTATGTGATCTTTGTTTATGTGACCAAGGCGACAATGCCAAAGATAAGTCTTACTCAAATACATTTTGAGTTTCTTGGTGCTTGATTGGTACAACATATTATCATAGGATGTGTTATCATGAACTAATTCATAAATGTCATTATACGGCATTGCTTTAAAATAAAAGACATCATTCATGAAAACACAAACACCATTGTCCACAAATTTAAAATCAAACCCATATTGTCTTAACAAAGAAACGGAGATAATGTTCCTAGTCAAACTAGGAGCATACAAAATATCTTTCAAAATAACTTCCAAACCATTTGGAAGCTTCAAAGTATAGTCTCCTCGGGCTTCGACAACAACCTTTGCTCTGTTGCCCATGAAGAGACTAATATCTCCTTTCTTGAATCCTTCATTTACCTTGAACCCCTGCAATGAATTGCAAATATGAGTTCCACATCCGGTATCCCATACCCATGTGTTAGAGGAAATAAGATTAAGATCAATATGAATCATGAAAGTTGTACCCGAGGTTTGCCCCACATCCCTCTTAGCTTTCAACTCTTTTAGACGGGTTGGACAATTCCTCATCCAATGACCAATCTCCCCACATCCAAAGCACGGATCCTCCGAGCTAACCTTTAGCTTCTTTGGTTTGGGTGGTTCCACTTTATCCTTTCCCTTGAACTTGCCCTTGACTTGTCCCTTACCATTGGCAACCTTTGCCTTGGGTTCCGGGTGAAGCCTTTTCTTACTGCCTCCCTCATTGATCGTGAGAACGGGTAAACAATTTTTACCCATTCCCGTCTCGGCCGTTTTGAGCATTGCATGAAGCTCACCAATGCTCTTGTCCCACCCATTCATGTTATAATTCATAACAAATGTCTCAAACCTTTTAGTTAAGCCATTTAGGATCAAATCCGTGGCTAACTCGTTTGAGACACAACAATTAAGGTGCTCGAGATGATCAATGTGGCTTTTCATCTTAAGTACATAAGATGAGACCGATTGGGTTTCTTCCATACGACATGCATGAAGCGCTCGAACCGTTTCGAAGCGTTCCACCCTAGCTTGTGTAAGGAACATTTCCTTAAGTTGGGTTATCATGTTGTATGCCCCATGAAGTTCAAAATCCTTTTGAATCTCGGGAATCATAGTTCCCAACATGAGGCAAGAAACTTGCACCGAATCCTCATTGTGCTTAACCCAATTGTTATGGTCTTCAGCATCGTCAATGCTAGGTTCATCGGGAATTGGATCTTCTAATATGCAGTATTTCTTTTCTTTCTTGAGAACGATTCTCAAGTTTCGATACCAATCCATAAAGTTGGTATAGTTTAGACGATCCTTGTCAAGAATAGATCTTAGTGATAGGTTATTAACGGGTGGAATAATGACATTAGGTGGATTGTTGATTGCGGCCATCTACAAATATAACAAAGCTCAATTTTAGTATTTTCGATATCAATTATTTTAATCGTTAATACCCTTTTATGTCTCCAAGACAATTAATGATTAAAATCTAGAACCCAACGTTACATTCAAATAGTAGTTAGGTGACCTTTATCCTACTATTTAAATTAACAAGGTAGTCAACGTTTGACGATTGCAACCCTTTGTAACTTCTAGTTTTATGGGATCAGTTAAGCATCTCATGCTTAGTTGGCATGTTTAATCCCATCAACACCATTGTACGCCATGCTTCGGTGACCCTATTCACATGGTTTCCAATTTAAGTCATCCTACTTACACACACGTGTGAGTTTACACATACAAGTGGTTAGGGAACCTTTATCCCACAAATATGGGAAACCCACCTTAACTCACAAGTTTCCTCTAATGTGGTTAGGTGACCTTTATCCCACACCGAGTTCCCAAGTGATTCGAGTGTCGTATAAAAGGATGGTGTTCAACTTATTTTCTAAGAGGGATTTTTAGTTTTCTAAATTCTAGATTGGAAAAATTTTTAGGTACCTTTCATTTGCATGCATTCAAATGTATGGTACTTAGTTGAAAAACCCATTTTCAAAGTTCCTATTAATAAAACCCATTTTATTATGAAATCATTAGACTTTAATAAAACCCATTTTTATTACCTAACAATTTCTAAGGAACCAATTTTATGCTAGTTGTTGATTTTAAGTTGTTTAGCAAACCACATTGCAATAACACAAACAAACGTAAATCAACCATGCAAGCATAAAACATACACAACCACAAGTTCATAACCATAGCCTCCTAATGTTGACCTCACTTGTTGACCGAAGACAAGTGTGTCAAAAAGTCTCTCCTAAGGGACCCAAAAGGACATGAGCTTATATCGGTGAACTCCCACTTGATCCCGCATCCAAATGCTCCAAGTGTTCACCCCCGTGTTGTGGTCTCCTTCATTTTATTGGGCCTCCTTCCTTGCATCTTCTTTTACAAAATATATCCTAATACATTTTTCTAGTAAAAGAAATGCATCTAATCTACTTATTATTTTATTGAAATGAATAAATAGATTACAAACCCAAATAAATTACAACCATATTGAATGAACAAACAACCACTTTGAATGAACAAACATAACAACACAAACATTCAACCAAACACAAGGCCATGGCTAGATTATGAAGATCCATTACATATCCATATATGCAATAACACAATGACCCAAAAATGGTTCCCCTTTCCCTAAAACTTTTGGCCCAAACTTGACAAAACCGAAAGTTTCGGGTTTTGTCCAAACAACACAATCAATCATCCAAATGACTTAGTTTTTCAAGATTACCACATGCATGTAAAGTATAACCTTGAAAAACCATGGGGTAACCAAAACCCCCAAAATTTTCGGCCATATGGTAAAACCCCAGCATAAAACAGAAAATTTTTGGGTCTAATGAAGCATGCATCCGTATAAGCGGCTCTTGATGCCATTGTTGGGTTTTAACAAGATTATCAAAGTGATAAAATCCCTATTTTACCAAAAACTCGACGGAAATATGTTTTAAATCTTGTTAATTTGATATGTATAAAACCGATTTTACACATGCAAAAACTCAAGCCCGGATCCAAATACGAAATACATACTATCAAACACATGCATGTCACTAAAATTACATGCATGTTAAAGCTACCTTTCAAGAGAATCAAATCCGGGTGAAGGAGAGGATGGATGGAAGGCAAGAACTTCAAAGGGAAGGTCCTCAAGCTTGCATACCCCAAGCCTCCGACAATACACCACTTCTAGCTAGGATTTTCACTTGAAAAACACTCTTCTTCCTTGTTTTGATCTTGGCCGAATCCAAGAAGAAAAGAGAAGAAGTTGAGGGGATATTTCCTCTTGTGTTTTTGTGTTACTTGTGATTGTGTTGTGTGAGATAGAGAGAAAAAGTCGACTAGAAGCCTTTCAAAATGGCACCTCCTTTTTTAACCAATCAAAAGCATTCATGTTCCCACTAATATGAAGATAATAATAAAATAAGAGAGGGGAGTGAAAGAGGGGGGGGGGCGGCCACCTTCATCCTTTCTAAATTTTATTATCTAACCTTTCCATAAATGTGTTGTGTTATAAAACTTATATTGTGTTATAACTTGTATTGTGTCAAACACAACAATAACACATTATAGGTACCATGCTTAATATATTGTTACTTAACCATCTTAAATAACAATATGAAATGCTTTCTCTCAAAGAATAAATCAACCATATGATTTATTTATTTCACAAGTACATTGTATTTAGAAACCCTTTCTAAATAACTCAAGTGTTAAAATTTATTTGTAATGATCATATCATATATAAACAAATATTATTGGTATTTGTCTAGCTTGTTATTGGTGTTATGATCAGGATCGGGTGGATGCTAAAGGCAAAGGGAAGGTTGATGAAACTATGATTTATTTTGATGTTCAGGATGTGGGTGGTTCATCTACTATGATTGTTGATCATGTGATTGCTCCACTGGGTTGTTGAACCAGTGGTGGTTTAACCTGAAGTTTTTGAACCTGTGGTCACTGAACCTGTTAACGTTGAACCAACTATAGCACCAGTCATAGTTGAGCCTATTGTTGATCCAGATTGGAAGGAAGAAGGATGTTGATTCGGCTATGCAGTATCAACGTATTTTGAAAGTATGTCATAAATGTAAGATACATGCAGGTCAGGTTTGGAAGAGCAAATCGCAGAAGCTGGGAGAAGACGAGGAACATAAAGAGAAAAAACGTGAATGACAGCTAAAGGAGAACGTGACACGGGCTTCATGGTCAAAGTTCCAGTATGAAGGTGTTGGCATTTCGATTCCTACCAATCAGAAGTCGTCAGACAAGCGTTCGTGGGAAGATATGAGGAGAGAATACAGAGAAAGAGTTTTTAGTATGAAAGACTGAAGATGGCTGAAGACTGAAGACCTAGCAACATCCAAGGGGAGTTTGTAGACGCATAATGTCTATTGCTAGGGTCTTAGTTTGTTTTTTGAAATGTTTAAAAGTTGTATGTTTGTTTTGAAGTTAGCGTGTAAGTCACTATGGCCGCATAAGTTATGCGGCGCATAACATATGTGCCGTATAACATTTGCGCCATATAGTGCTTAATTGTCAAACCTATATATAGTTTGACTTATGCGTGAACAGTAACACTTGATGCATATTGTCAGATTCTAGAGAGAGAAAATAGAGAGAGAAAGTGATCTGTAAAGTCATATCTTTTGTATTTGGTTGATTACATTAAAGAAGATGAGATTAATGTTTATTGTGTTCTTCAATCCTTGTTGATTTCCGCACTTCAAGGCTCAAGCGATAACATTCAAGATTCGTACGTACACCATACGTCACTCTACAACGTCTTTTCAGTTTAAATATGATACTATGGTGATATTACTCTTTAGGCTTGGTTTTCGTATTCGAATTGAACTTAATTGATATCGATCGAATTCGCATTGACTTGTCACCGTAAATCCCGTGTTATTGTTGGTTCTTGATCCGGAATGAAATTAACTGATACCGACCGAATTCGCGTCGACTTGCCACCGTAAATCCTGTGTTTTTCTTTTAAATATGTTAACTTGACGGAACTAATTTTTGGTTTAGTTCTGAACCGTAATATTTATTTATCGTATTTAAATTTGATAATATGATGAAATTATTTATAGGTTTGGTTCCTGTATCCAAAATGAAGGTAACTGATACCGACCGAATTCGCGCCGACTCGCCACTGTAACTCCCGGGTGTTTTTGTTTAAAATATGTTAACTTGACGGAACTATTTTTTAGGTTTAGTTCTGAACCGTAACAAATGTAGCCGATAGTGACAAAATTCGTGTTGACCCGCCGCTACAATCGTGTTTACCGACCGAATAAACTTTGTTTTAAATGTGTTAATTTTTTTCGTATGATATCCTATACGAGTGTTTTGGGTATATTTTCTAATTTGTGTTTTGGGGTTAATATCTGTAACAGTACAAACCTAATCGATACCAATCATACTCGTGTCCGCTGCAGCAATGCGGCGGGTTCACTACCTAGTTATTATAACTATAACCATGCTGTCAGGATTGTAGATATTTCAAGTTTTAAATTCATAAGATATCAACATTGGATACAAAGTATAGTATTCCATAGAAAAGAAGAAACCCTTTTTACCATTTTAGTGCTTTGAAGATCCTATAATACTTGTAATCTCCTTTAAATGAGTAGTTCCAACGACTAAACTTTACAAAAGTACACAACTAATAACTACAAATATCAAACCAATTTATTATGCCAAACGAGTGAAATCCAGCTCAAAAGAAAACAATACCAACTAGAGTTGTTCTCCGTCCTTTTTTTTTTTTTTGTTTTTTTTTAAGAGTAAATGTATAACTTATCCCGAGTTCAAAAAGCCTCACGGGTTATGTATGAGAAATTCATTAGTGAATTAGGATTCAACGTCTGTTTTCAAAACCAGTAGTGAATTAGGATTCAACGTCTGTTTTCAAAACCAGAATGATTGTTGACGACTAATGGCTTCCACCAACTCACCAATCTTGGATTATAGTCGAGATAAATGTTATATTTCCATGAACTTGCTAATATTTTTTTCTCACATAAAGGATGCCGCCGATCTTTTATACCGCTCCCTCCCTTCTAAAATCCTATCTCCAAGATCATAACAGACACTTTTGATAGGGTAAGAAAGGAGGGATAGAGCATTGAACATAGGTGTATTATTTCATCTCGTGGCTTGAAAACAACATATAATTTATTTATTTTAGAAAAATTGAAAATAAATAATCTCGTCTTTTTTGTATTCCCCGATAATAAATGTATCTTTAAAAATCACTATCAGTGGTCTAACCTTTCAATTATTTTTGTCCCATTCGTTAAAAAATACTTAGCGTCGTTAAGATTTTTTCCGAGTTTCAAACCGAGGTTTTTGGACTTTTAATCGGAAGAAAGATACCAGTCGACTGATGTAAAACTTATCTCGAAACGTTGATCCAAACGACGAAACAGTGTTTCAATTCGGGTGTTTGAATTTTCATTACCAAAAATCAAGCATTTTGAATTACTCTTTCGAGATAAGTTTTACATCAGTCGACTAGTATCTATCTTACGATCAAAAGCCCTAAAACATCATTTTGAAACTCGGAAAAAAGCTATAAGTGTTTTTTAACCGAGGTCCACTGAGACAAAAACAACTGAAAAGTTGGAGCGCTGATAGTGATTTTTAAAGTTGGAATTATTAACGAACAATACATAAAATATGAAATTATTTATTTTCAAATTGCCTTTTATTTTATTATATGTATATATAAAACATTATTAATACACAAAAGATGCATTATTTATTTTTAATTTGTCTTTTATTTTATTATATGTAAAAAACATTATTAGATGATGAAATGAAACCCTCATGAAATAATATTAATTTAATTGTTAGTGATTAATTTGTATACTTTGACGAGCAATGCACATGAAAAAGGTAAAGGTGTTGGGGAAGTGTCATTCTCATAAAGACATGTTAGAAACAAGATAAGTTGCCTAGGAAGTATGGCACACTCCGATCCCTCCATGTTACCATTTCCCCACCCCCAACATCACATCCACATCTTTGGTTTTATCTCCAACTTAAAACATTTTAATTAATAAACTTCTTAATATAGTTAACGACCAAATTGGAAAACTATAAAGGTTGAGAAACAGTATTATGTTAATTTTCAAATATTCTCATGGGTTTGTAAGGGTAGGGTATGAGACTATGAGACCATGCCGTCCGATTACACAAACCTTACCAATGAATGTTTACCCATATTGGACTCGGATATGTAAATATATTATATACTATTAAAAAAGCAAAGAAAAACAAATTATAAAATGAAGTTTTTAGAATTGCAATTTATTATAAAAATATAGAACTTTTACGAGTGTGTTATGGTATATGATCCATCAAGTCTCTTTGAAGGGAGATTTAAGCTTATGTCAACTGAGAATCTGAACGGATAATTTTAATTCATATAAGATTGTTTATATATGCGATACCAAAGAAAATAGTCGCGAACCAGACCGTAGGTCACCCAATATTACAAAGCCCGATCCAACCCCACTCCACTTATTACACTTCCCCGTCCTCCAACATGCACTTTATTCAAATTTTGTATTTGATATTTTGAAACCACAAGTTGCATATTTTTGGGTAACATCATTAAATAAAATATTTATGTTAAAAAGAATGACAGCATATTATACGTTAAATAAAATAAAATGTCATGTCATTATTTTACTCAACTACCACCACCCTAGCTAGCTTGTTCCTCATGCTGGTTTTAGTATAAATAAATAAACACCATTTCATCCATGGCAAACCCTTCATTCAACACGCGTGCGCGCACACACTTAGTACTGCCTAATTCAACAATTAATCATGTGTTCTTCAAATTCCAAATTGGTAGAATCAAATGAGCAACCCACCAGCAGTGCCACCGTCTCGGACATCAACGGCCGCCCGGTCCTTCAACCGGCCACATCGAACCGCAACTCCCCGCTCTTGGAACGACGATCACTCAAGAAAACACTATCCCTCCCAAAATCCATCAGCATGACCACCAACCCAAAATCAACTCAACCTCCCATCTCCCCAAAGCTAAAATCACCAAGGCAGCCTGCGTTTAAACGAGACATGAATACATGCTCGGATAAGCTCATTCTACCACTACCTAAACCCACAACACCCAAACATTTAGTTCCAGCGAAGAAATCCAAAAACTCTAGTAATGTCATCACTGGTGATCATTCTCCTGGGAGTATCGCGGCCGCGAGGAGGGAGCAGGTGGCAGTGATGCAAGTACAGAGGAAAATGAGGATAGCTCATTATGGTAGATCGACATCTGCAAAATATGATAGCCGCAGAAACCTTACGTCTTACGTTTTCGATTCGAATTCAGTTACTCCCGCTAGAGAAGAGAAACGATGCAGTTTCATTACCCCGAATTCAGGTAAATAAATTAGTTATATATGTCATGATTATTGCTTTTTTAATTATGATTTTGTACTGAAATAAATGTGATAGACCCGGTGTATGTTGCTTACCATGACTATGAATGGGGGGTTCCTGCTCACGATGATAAGTAAGCTTCCAAAACTAATTGAAACACAATTTTATAATACATACTTCCTGGCACCAACCCTGGTGTTTGTTTTACTAATTAATTAATTAATTTGATTGTATGAAGGATGTTGTTCGAACTATTGGTACTAACCGGCGCTCAAGTTGGATCTGACTGGACTTCCGTTCTGAAGAAACGGCAGCAATTCAGGTATGACTGTTATGAAAAATGAAAACACCACCATCTACAAAAGTGGTGTGGTGTAACATTAAATCAAGTTTGCACACCAAAAAATAATACCATCACATTATCATGCGGGATGCCACATCAAATCAAGTTTGCACTTTGCGCATCAAATGTTGTTCTGTTATACCAGCAGGGCATTGTCTAGGCCGTATGACATTATCGATTGTCACAAGGATTCAGTTCTTTGGCTGTTAACAATTATATGCGTCTGTTTGATGTATGATCATTTTTTGGTCACATATAATCCATTTCGACCAACAACTTGTATGATATGCTAGCGGTGTTTCTTTAGAAGCAGTTCAATCAAATTATTTGATAAAAGAACTAATCCAAGATTTTTATAATTGTTAATTTATTAATTACAGGGAAGCTTTCTCGGGATTTGATGCGGAAACCGTGTCAAAATATTCGGAAAAGAAGATACAAGCAATCAGTAGTGAACATGGCATTGATGTTAGTCTTGTCCGAGGTGTCGTTGACAACTCCAAATCCATTATTGAGGCACAATTTCTAATTACTAACCACTTTTAGTTGACAATAATTTAGGTGCCACTTTTAACTTAATTTGACCTTAAATCCATCTGATTACAGGTTAAGAAGGCGTTTGGATCATTCGACAACTACATATGGGGGTTCGTGAACCATAAACCAATAATGACACAGTACAAGTCAATTCACAAGATGCCCGTAAAAACATCAAAGGCCGAAGCAATAAGCAAAGACATGGTCAAAAGAGGGTTTCGACAAGTGGGTCCCACAGTTATCCACTCTTTCATGCAGGCCGCGGGCCTCACAAACGATCACCTCACCACCTGCCCTCGTCATCACCAGTGTGTCGCGGCTATGCCACCAAACCCTTTAATTTCCGTGAACTAAATCGGCGTTTTTAGTTAGCATTTTGTTAATTAACATGTTTATTTTGATTCTAACATGATATACCACCCTTGTTTTTGTTTTCGGTTTGTGGTTTGTATTATGATGATATTGATTTGGGTTATGTGTGTTTTTGTTTTTGCCTAGTGTATCATGACTAACCCTAAGGGGTATAATAGTTGTATTTACATGTGTGTTGTTTGATTGAATGTAAAATTATTGATTTGAATTGAAATAAAAGAGATGTGACAAAGCATGTGGAGAATGGAATCTAAAGCATGTGCATGGTGACCACATGTCTACCATCTAATCATGTTGCTTTAGTTTTCTATGGCAGCCTAGCAAGCAGTTGGACCACTAAAGTCAACATTGGCCGAATTCACTTGTTTGGTTTGTTGTTAACTTGTTATGTAACTTTAGTTTTATAATTTTGAGTTGTTTTGGTGTTGTTTGTTTGGTTTCTTTGGGCTTCTGTTGAAGCTTGAAATGTGTACATACATACGGTGGTGGTGGTGGCGGCGGCGGCGGCGGCGGCCATGATGATGTACATGGGATTTGGATTCCAACAACTTGGTTGGGGTATCTTATGGTAGCGAAATTCTTTTTAAAGAGTGAAGATAATAAAAAGTGTAATAACTTTTCTAAAATAGGTATTCTACCTTATATTGTTTAGGTTATACTAAATCAATTTTTAGACTACAACGAATCATACTGAAGTTTTAAGGTAGCAAAACTAAGAGTCAAACATAGAGAAGTATTGTTCATGTTGGTGTTTTCTAATCTAATAGTTTTGCTATACTCCATAATAGGAGTTAATGAAGACATGATTAAATTAAAACACTTAGGAAAGTGTACACAGCACACCTTAGGTGGAAGTTGCTTGTTTCTGTTTGTATGCTGATCGATTATGTTACATCTACGATTACCTTTACTTGGCATCTTCTATTAGTTATAGCTTCCTATTTTGGTAGTTTGATTATCAATACCCGCACACTAGCACTATACATTTGATACTTTGTCTGTACTTTATCAAGAACAAAAGATGGTATTTGATATGAAGGGAAAAGTTAAAATACAAAGAAAAACTAAAATAAGAAGTGTGAGAAAGATTTGTGGCTATACAAAAAACTCTTAAAAAAAATTCCAAAAAGTTAATAAAAAAATCATAACTCAAAAATATATAAAAAATAAAAAAAAACAAAAATGTTTCCCTCGTCATTCTCATGCCAAAAAAAAAACCCGAAAAGACACAATGCAGAGACAAAAGACACAATTATAACTAAAAAAGGCACAATATATCGCAAAATATAACATAATGCTGAACAAAATATAACACAATGTTGACTAATATAACACCATATTAAGAAAAAAGAGACACAATGTCAAAGATAAAGACACAACCAATGACAAAAATAAACACAAAACACAATGATAAACAAAAAGACACAATGATCTTTTTCCTTTTATATTGTTTTTTTTTTAAAACGAGTTAGACGGTGGAAACATTTTTGTGTTTTTACTTTTTTTTATTTTTTATTAAATTTTTGAGTTATGATTATTTATTTATTTTTCTTGAAAGGTTTTTTCTGTAGCTATAAATCCTTCTATATCTTACAAATTTTTGTCTCTTTTTGTAGAATAACTTAACGCTTTATATGAATACACATACCAATATCTTTTTATAAAATACTACAATTACTAATGATATGAAGAGTTAGCTGCAGCTAATTACACCTATAACAAATCGACCGCACATTTTGTGTGTATTTGGACCTATTAACAAATATGACCTATCAACAAACATTACAATTGTTTACGACGTATTTTTTTCTTGTTGCCTCAAAGGTAGTCATAACCCATTAACCAACATAGTTGTCATTCTGCATGTTATACGAACCATGCTCAAGAATATTGTTTTATTAAAGTCTCTCATTGTTGGAAAATGTGACTTTAGAAGGTTGAACACTCATCGTTACATAACTAATTATTATTATTATTATTATTATTATTATTATTATTATTATTATTATTATTGTATAATAAAATTAAGTAGTTTGGTGACGTAAAGTCTCGAATAGGCCACTTTACGTCACCTCATTGATCCTTTAGTTCGTAACAAATGTAACGAAAACCGACCAAAATACCGATTTTGTTTAGTTTTTGTTTTAGTTCCGGTACCGAAACGAATGTGGCAGAAACCAACCGAATTTGCATAAACTCATGCCTCAACGTCCGAGATCGACAACGGTCGGGTTTTACCAACGCCCGAGTTTACCGGTCGACGTCACCCCATTGGTCCATCTCAAATTTTATTATTTTTTGTTTTTATTTTGGTTTTAGTTCCGGTACAATAACACACATAACCGAAACCGACGGAATTCACATCGACTTACTGCCTCATCACTTCCGACCGACAATGTTTGGGTTTTTACTATTACCCGGGTTTTACCGACCTTCCCCAACGAACACGCTGGGTAAAACATTAGTTATAATTTTAAAGGACTACATATATTGCATAAGACGTTGAAATGGGCCAAACCATATGGTCATCATGTTTTACTTTAAATGGGCCTGCTAAAGTTTAACTATGGGCTTTTGTAAAGTCCAAATCTAAAACTATTGAAATAAAATGGCCCAAAAAGTAATTTATTATAACTTTTGTAAATTTCTTAGGTGGCTTCAATCTCTTTTTTCTACTTACCATTTTACCGACATCTCAGATTCCATAGTTTTTTTTTAAAGACACCTGAATACACATTATAATCAATGATATTCATAACTAACTAGTGTGGTTTAACTCGCCTAGTGTGGTTTAACTCGCCTGCTGCTGAAGGATCCAGTAAGAATTATATAGGATTCAGCTATAAGGGTGGTAGGAGTGGGCAGGAACATAGAAGCCAGTACCGTTCGGTATGAGTAAGAACACCACCTCCTGTGGTACAGGGAGAAATGAAGCCGTTGCACGGAGTTGTTGCCGCATGCCATGACGAAGAAAGAAGAAAGTGGAGCAGCGGGAAGGATGATCAGGATGGAGGTTGGATTTTTGGTCGGGAAAGAGGAGGAACACCACCCCGCCCATTTACGCGCCCGAGAAAAGATGAGCAGGGTGGCGGATGACTCTTTTCACCCTAAATAAATTCCAATTCATCACTATTATAAAGTAACTTGAGAGTCTGGATGATATATTATACTTAGAAAATAAAATCATACAAAGGGTTGACAAGTAACACGAGTCCCCAGTTTCATGTATTTTACTTAATAAACTTGTTATCTATTTGGCATAACTTTGGTGCCGCAATTGTTTTGATTTTGCCACCTTACGAAATATTGTTGGGCCACACCTTTTTTTTTTTTTTTTATCTTCGGTATCATAACAAAATTACCTAAAACTAATGGAATTCGCATCTACTCACTGTCACAATGTCCGTAGCCGACGACGCTCAAGTTTAACAAACATCTAGATTTTACTGACTTAATTGCGTAACACTGACTAAATTCGCGTAGAGTCATTGTGTTTTGTTTTGGCTCCAGTAACCAAACAAATGTAACGAAAACTGACTGAATGTCGATTTTGTTTTAGTTCCGGCACTGCAACGAACGTAACGAAAACCGACCAAATTTGCGTAGACTGGCCGCCTCAATGCCCGGGATCGACACGGCCGGGTATTATTGTGACATTCGCCAAAAATTAGCCTAAACACGCGACTAACGTAATTGTGTTTATGTGAATAAAATATTATAATAGATAAAATAATGTTATTTTAGTCCAAAAACTCCAAAAATATTTAAGATATATTTAATTAGGCTCGAAAAGTTCAAATTTTGGCACGTAGTGAGCACTACACGAAACAACCGCTGGCGACAACTTAAAAACTGATAAAAGTGTAAACGTGTCAGGAACAACTCGAAAAATTAAAGTTTTTATGAAAATATTAGCGATAATATATAAAGTTATTTTTAGAAAATTCGAATCGCGAAATTTAGAAAATAAAAGCCGGTGTATGACACCATATGAGCCTGACAAAAATTATTGGAAATGTTATTCGTTTTATTAGCTAAAGTTCGTTAGACGTTAAAACAGAAATTTAAGTTATTGTTTAAACACCTACTTACCAACCCTACCCTTTCCCTTCTTCTCTCAAAGCCAATGTCCAACCCACCACCCCTTTCACCCAATTGCATTCTTTCTAATAATTAAGGAGTGTACATGGAAGCTCCACTTGATGACAACTAACAAATCTACCATCCACATAACCTATCCTGCTTTGCAATTCATCAAACCTATACTATTATTCTTCTTCTACCTTATAACCGATCACCATCACAATAACCCACAAACAACAAATATTTCTTCTTTGAATCACAAATATGAACACCCAAATTTTAATTAATCCATAAAGGTTTATCCACAATCCAAGAACACAAAGCAAAACACCATCACTCTCTTCCCTTCCTTACCCAACCCGTTGGCCACCACTACTCACCTACGTCACCATTTTACACCAAAATTTAAGCAAGAAAATGGAGGCTTAATAGTTATCTAGGATGAACTAAGGGATTAGGAGTTGTAAAAAGGCTAGAGGAATCAAAATTCAAGCACCCACCTAAGGATTTTCATCATCTTTTCTTCTTATTATTTTCCACCCTAATCCAAGTTAAAAACCCAAACATATGTTTAGTAGTTTGATTTTGGTTGCTACTTGATGTTTCACACAATGAAATCAAGGATTGAAATTGAAAATATTGAATGTGTGTGCATGTGTGTGAGCCTTAAGTATGTATGAGTGTGTGTATGTGGGAGCTGAACACTGATGTGTGAAAATGTATAATATAAATAAAGAACGAATCACAATTAAGCTTTAAATTTATAAAAACGAAAATCCTATAGAAACCACACAAAACCGGCAAGTGTACCGATCATAAATAGTATAGCATCAAGGAAGTCCGGATGTCGAACGCAAAGATACGTGAAAACATTTTTAATTATGAAACTCTAATTAAGACTTACCAAAATAATATATATTTGATTTTTAAGATTTTATTTAACTACTTAACTTAATTAAAAGAAAACTGTTAACAAAATACTTTAAGAAAACTTTGATTTAAATTCAATGAATAAAAACGTCTACCTAGGAATGAATCATGTTGACAGAAATAACAAGACAACGGATTGAAAATATTCAAGACACTGGTTATAAAAGATGATACAACCAAAACTCGTTTAAGAAAGTTAAATTACCTCTCAGTCTCTCTAACAATCTCTAACTTATTTTAATTGATTTTAAAGAACAAACCGGACAAACAATTATTAACGTGTTCAAATGACGACTCTCCTCTCGGTCTCCTCGACACACTATCCTAATGGAGACGAATACTACGCAACCAAGAATAGAGGAACAATTTAACACAACCCAAATTAAACCAACTAATTGCACGTAAACACTCAAACTTGACAAGACAAAACCCGCTCTCGCGCGGTCTTAATTCTAACAAGTAAAAGCAACGAGACAATGTTACTTCTTATCACCTCTCGGTCTCAAAGAAGGTGTATTCTAACTGATTTTATATGATATATTACCCACTTATCCCTACGGTTGATCACCCCACAAATAAACCCAAAACACCAAGTAAAGAGCTTAACACGCAATCAATTAACCAAAACCGATTCAATTAACGAATGCAAGAGGATTATAAGTAATTACAAACAAAACACAGCCATCACACACAATTTAATTCATGGTTTAATTAAACTTTACATTAATAATTTAAGTCTTGAATATTAACAATCCATTAAACAAGTTAAAACCACTCAACAATCATCTATCCTAGGTAGAACAAACTAGTTTAGCCACTCATCACTTTTGGACAGCCACAAACACTTAATAAAAACACCATAAACATCATCATAAACATTATAAAACTCAATCAAATTCCAAACTTAATCAATAACAAGTCTAACAATCAAACAATTGCAAAACAATTCAATTAAAAAGACCAAATCAATCAAAGTTAGGGTTATTGAAAGATAAACAAAGTTTAGAGATGTATACTAAAGGTTTATGGCTAAGATTTTGGATGTTTGAAACCCCTAGCAGCTGCACAAAGATCCCTTCTTCCTTCCTCAGCCGTCAACAGCCTCAGCCGCCACAGCTTTCTTCCTTTTTTCTTCTATTTTCCGCCGGCGGCAGCTTGTCCGATCGGAACTTAGGGTTCTTGGGGTTAGGGTTTTGATTTTCGGGATTATGGGATCAAGAATGGCTGATTACATCTGATATTAACTTAATATAATATATTATAAGGCTTTTAATTAGTGGGCTTGGACCGGGCCTTGCTTAAACTTTAAAACTTTGACCAAAAAAGCCCCTAAACTCTTCCAAATTGCCTCTTTTTTCACCATCTTCTATTAACCTACAAATAAATATTCAACTTTGTAAAATCAATCATAAACAAACCATAACACTTAATAATTAAACTAAAAACGATTAAAACATGATAAAAATGCTACGGAAAGTCAATGTGTTTTACAACACATCAAACATCCCCACACTTAAACCTTTTTCGTCCCTGAAAAAGTCTAATGCAGTTGGATCAGAATCGGAAAATCAAAGTTAAATCAAACATATAGGTTAGATTTTAAAGCTCAGAAAAACGCAAAAACCGCGATCATCGATATTGTTGTCCACCTAAACCCACGCCTTAATCTTTACCGAGACAAATAAGATCCGACAATATTACTCAGTGGTTTACACAATTAAGACCCGCTTATTTTCTGCTTTTACCGGACCAGACCACCCCAACTTGACTTAAACCTCAAAGTTAGCAGAATTAAAACTTTGTTGCTCAATATTTATGAATAGTTAAGACGATCAAGGGTATTGTTTATCCACCTAAGCTTAAGCATCAAAGTCTACCAAGCAGCCATTAGATATGATTAAGGTTCAATTATTTATAGCCAGTGCTCCCCACAACATGACATACCCCCGTTATCAAGCAATACCCCAAATCCATAACCATTGGTGAGTATGCAAAATTTTATCTGTAGGGCTTACATGTAGCGTGTCTCTTGTGGCCCGTTTCTTAATGGTAATGAGACGCGAGCAAGGGGACCCCACATGACTAACAGCGTGGATGATCAAGTCTGTAGTGTATTTGTACTTTCGTACTGTTTGTGATCATGTTTATAGACTTATAAGGGTTTGCTCTTTGGCTTTATTTTAAATATCAACAACCCCACTTAGGAATTGTGAATATCCAGCTAAATAGATTACATACAGACCCATGGTCTCCGGACCCGAAGCATCCCATCAATACAGGATTTAAGGTTATAAAACCATACGCCGATGAGGTGTAAAACACTAAACTAGCATTTTAATATTTATATCACAGGCTACACGGCATACTCTAACGTTAAACCTACCCAAGCATCATATAATAACGTATTCAGATTTTTAAAACTCATGATACTTCCAATTTTTCATACCAAAATTTGAGGCTTGAGTATGGCCCGACATTTCATTGCTTATTTTCCACGGACAGAACGCTTTACCCACAAAAGATTTCCGTTTAACCGTTTTATCAAATTTGCCCTTTCATTTTCAAGGCTGAGCCTACCGACACATCCCAAGTTAAGTGCGTTTTCTTTAATTTATCTCATATTATTAGTAGTTTGAAAAACCGATTTCCAAATAAAATCATCATCTCCGACTTTAACGCAAAAGAAACTAAAAACAAGGGACATTTTTTCTTTTTTTTTCTTTATTATTATTATTATTATTATTTTATATATATATATATATATATATATATATATATATATATATTTTTCAAACTTGAACAACGTACGAAAACGAAAAACAAATGAAAACTTTTTATTTTTTTAAAATTTTTTTTTTCTACAACTAAGTAAAATAAATTCCCATCTCTACACTTAGAACGAAATCGTCCTCGATGAGAACAAGGAAAAGAAATAAAATAAAAACAAAACGTAAAGCATAAAATTAAAACTTTAAAGAACAGAAATTAAAATAGAGAACGGGTTACTCCCCTGGTTTAGATGCAAATTCTTCATCAGCTGTATATGACTCGAACGACCGTATAGCATTTCATTTGCGGCCGCAACCACGGGTGAACCAGTTCCAAAACGCCATCAGAGCTACCATGCGCATAATAATACCTGTAACAACTCATACTCGCTCGCATGTAGCGGCGTACAAAACAGAAAACAAAAACATAAAAAATAAACATATTTTTGTGCTTTTTAATTTTTTAATTTTTTTTTTATTTTTATTAAATATTTATTTTTTTGATTTTTTTTTGTATTTTTATGTTTTTATAAATATAACTAAAAATAAAACAAATAAAAACAGATAATAAAGAGAATCATAAAACAAACTCTACAACTCGGGAAGTCTCCGGAGTGATGCACCCATCACGCCTAGATCTCGGTGAATGAGTCGAGGTAGAACACCTAGACTGTTTGATCAGTTATCGTCTCTCCAATGTAGTGCTTCAGTCTATGGCCGTTCACCTTAAACTTCCCGCTTCGATCTTGTATTTCAATCGTGCCATACGGGAAAACCTCAGTGACCGTGAACGGCCCCGACCATCAGGATTTCAACTTTCCCGGGAATAACCTCAACCGGGAATTATACAATAAAACTTTATCCCCACACTTGAACTGCTTATTACCCTTCAGCTTCCTGTCATGCAGTTCTTTCGTCCTCTCCTTATACCTAAACGACTGCGCATACGCGTGATCCCGGAGCTCCTCCAACTCGTGCAACTGATGGAAACGTGTACTCTCAGCGACGGATAAATCAAGATTAACCCTCTGAAGGGCCCATGAAGCACGGTGCTCTAACTCAACTGGAAGATGACAGGCCTTCCCATAGATCATCCGAAATGGTGTGGAACCAGTCGGAGTCTTGTAAGCTGTACGGAAGGCCCATAGAGCGTCATCTAATTTGTCGGACCAATCCCGACTATTCGAACCAACTGTTTTCTCAAGAATACGTTTTATTCCACGATTACTCACTTCCACTTGTTCACTGGTCTGTGGGTGGTAGGCGGTCGCAAGCCGGTGGGTTACCCCATAGCGCTGCAACGCCTTCTCCATCTGCGCATTGCAGAAGTGAGTACCCCGATCACTGATCAAGGCCTTCGGGACTCCAAAACGGGAAAACTGTAACGATTCCGGCAAATTCAGGTATACCCTAGCCGGAATATACTATTTACGTGTTATTCAATACTGAGTATATGAATTATAATGTGTTTATACGAGTATATAAGATTCACAGTACAAATTATACTCGAATATACAGCTAGTCGTATTGAAATTACGATTAATCGATGAACGATTATTGAAACCCGAACGAATCGGGGATTACTTTATAGACGAAATATATAATGTTTAGTGATGTTTACGAAGTATTAAGCTTCGGGATAAGTGAATTAAAGCACAGAAAAGAGTTTTCGATTTAATGGTATGTCGGTACGTTAAACGAAACCTTTAATATCAAACCAAGCAAGAGACGATCGATCAAGCCGAAAAAGATGCACAATTACCGACAATATGATGTGTTAAGTCAATAAATGTCATGGTTTAAGTTTTTAAAGTTTTTAAATCGGTTTTATATAAATTTAAATTTTAAGCCGAAAAACGACCGTTTTAGCCTCGTTTAAGCCGAATTAAGTGTTTAACCAAAAAACGAACCGAACCAGATTATCCACAACATTATCCGGATTACACAATCCGAATGTGTGGCCAAGATTTGAGATGTGGGCCCCACCCCACACCCTAACATGGACCGATCGGTCCACTTGACACACTTTAACATATCATTTTCTTTTTTTTACATCTCAACTCTCCAAATCCTCTCAACCCTACATACATTCAACCAAAAACCTTTGATATCTTACAAGATTCACAAGGTATGAACATGGTTTTAATGGTTGATTCATAGTTTTAATTCCATAATCTTGAGAAAATGAGGTTTCAAGTGAAAAATGGGTGAAAACCCAAGATGAAACCGATTCTTGCATGATCAAGTGATGTATACAAGTTATACAAGGGATCTTGGTCCAAGAAAGGAGTTAAAAGAGTCAAAAACGAATTTTTACGGTTAAAATCTTTGTTTTGATGTCTTAACCGAAACCATGAATGAAATGGCTTGATTGTGGGTATAACTTGCTTGGTGTGGTGTTGTTGTGCTTGTAGGTGTTGTATCTAGTTGCTAGCAAAGGCTAGAAAGCAAGATCTTTGCGATCTAAAGCTAGAAACACAAGGTAGTTCGGTTTTTCGTATGATTTGTAAGATTTGGACAGATTGTGGTAGACTTAGAGTTGAGTCATGAAATTTCACAGAGATGATATACACATGAAAATATGAGATCTATGAAATTTTGGTAATTTTTGGATAAAAGATGAATATTTGGTGAATTTAATTCTCGGTTTTGGCTAAAAATGGTGAAAAATAGCTAAACATCATGAAAAATTCTGGAAAAATTTAGATAATCTTTATATAACATATAAAAGTCACACACAAAATTTTAGGTCCATTGGAAAAGTCTAAGTAGGCTTTTTGGTAAAACGAGTTCTAGGGTTTTCTAGCTCGGTTTTGGTGAAAAAGGCATGAAAAATGAGTTTTTGGTTCTGTAAAAATTACTGGGAACTATGTGGATGGCAGGAGTCATCCCAGAAAAATTTGGGATTTTTCTAAGGTCGTTTGGTATTTTCGGCATATTTGGTGTTTAAATGACGTTTAAAAATAGATAAATAAATGTTAAATATAAAAATTAATTCTGGAAATATTTTTATAAAATTTCTTACTGTCAAAAACTGATTTGTGCAAAATTTCAAGATCCGAGACTAAACGGATATTTATTTGTGCTAAATGGAACTTAAAAACAAACTTTTAAAGCTTAAAACGTGTAAACCGGCAAAGTTCGCCTAAGCGAGCTGACTGGTGTATAAAAACCTTAAAAATGGACTATTTTCATGAAACTAAGTTAGTCAAGTAAAAATAAATCATCCGAAAATAATTCGGATGATTTGGGTAATTTTACCCGATTTAGTCGTTTCCGGTATATTAAAGACAGAAACGGGCCCCGCGGCCAAACGGGGTGTCTAAACCGAGCTCTAATTTCACCACTTTAATTAAAATATCAATAACAACTATTTTCGGGTCGTATGTGGCCAAACTCATCTTTTGAAAACATAAAGACGAATAACCGTGCTAGGCACGCAACACGAGAAAACAAACTAATGGTAGTTTTGACTAAAGAACTCTAAGTGATATCACAATCTAAGTCCTGAGAAGTTTATCGGGGTTAACATTGTCCCCGGATCGTGTACGGTACTGGGTTAACAGTGTCCCCGGACGTACCAGTTAACACGAATTTAAGTTATATTAATAGAAATTGTGTAATAACGACTTAGGGATCGTATTACAGATCCGGGCCGGTAGCTGTTCACAGTATTACACCTCTGCTCACCAAAAAGGTGAGTTTTCACGAGCCCCTTTTTATTGAACTGTTTTAAATATTTTCCCGGGGCGGAAAGCATGTTTTTATCAAAGTGTTTAAGTACATGCCGATCGCATGGAAATGAATGTATTTATATAATGTTTATTGTACGGGAATCGTACGGTAATGTATTGAGATGGTAATTGTCTGAGTTGCTAATATTGTAAGGCCCGAAACAGTGTTCTGGGTTAACAGTGTTCCCAGAGGTTATTAAATGTATTTCTGGGTTAACAGTGTCCCCAGAGGCTATTAAATGTATTTCTGGGTTAACAGTGTCCCCAGAGGTTATTAAATGTATTTCTGGGTTAACAGTGTCCCCAGAGGTTATTAAATGTGTTTCTGGGTTAACAGTGTCCCCAGAGGTTATTAAATGTGTTTCTGGGTTAACAGAGTTTTCACTTGTAGGCTCAGCATAATACCATCATTAATTTATGATTATTAAAATGATTTGTCATGGTTTATTTAAATTAGTGAAACTCACCAACTATTCGTAGTTGACCCGTTTTCTTTACATGCTTTCTAGGTACACCCAAATTTGAATGAGTGATACGTGCTTGATGATGTGTGCTATTTTGTGGAAGCTTAAGGGTCTATATTTTGTTTTAAACATGTTAACGTACTATTGGTAAAACTTATGTGATAACGCCTAGTCGGTAATGAAACTCGGAACAATGTAATACGTTTAAATTATTGTAGTGGTGTTTTCTTTATAAACAATGCTGTTGATATCAGATGTGTCTGTTGCATCCCGTGTACGTTTCCGCTGCGGTTACGGGGTGTTACAGAACTTGGTATCAGAGCCATTGGTTATAAAGAATTAGGATGTCTTTAAAAGATACCTAAAATATAACCAGTAGCTCAAGTGTTATAGGATCTGAATATCAACTAATAATTTATTGTGACGAGGTCTGGATGAACTTGGATGGACAAGTGAGTTATTATGGTCCGGAACATAATAACAGACTTGTCCGCACGAGTATCCAGTATGTCTTCCACTGGATATGGGGAATCTGGTGGTGTGATCTTCTGGATAGTTTCAGCTATAGTTGAGACCACATTGGCTATAAAGACATCATCATCTATGTGTACACTTGCCATTTTACTAGAACCCACAACAGGTTCATCAACCTCATTTGCTGGTCCACTTTCACCCTCCGGATTCTCCATATGAACATCTGGTTCCGGACCTGCAAATACAACCACCTCATTTCCAACTGAGTCAATAACATGTTCATTCACATCAACATCATGGCCCATTTCTTCAAAATTGTGAGCTTCATTTTCAATTGGTTCGACAATAGGCTCATCAATCACATTTTCTACTTGTGGTTCAACAGATACAAGCTCAGCATTTGCACCATCATTTCCATCACCCTGATCATCATTATCATCAGAGTCATCATCACTCTCACTTTCATCTTCATCATCTTCACTATGTCCAAGAGTGAGAGGTACATCAATCACTCCAATCTCAGGATCAAGCAACCAAGGGAGAATGTCCCATTCTACATTTTCATCAAATTTACTTCTTGGCCCTTTGATTCTTTGACAAATATTTGGATCTTGCAGTCTAAGAACTTCTCCTGTCAATTGTATATTCTACAGAGACCGATTGATGAGTATCTGAATGAATCTTGGATACATGAGGAATCGCTGATACTCCTCCTTCTTAGCATTAGATACCAGACCATTAAAAATAAATCTTGAAAAATTAAATGGTTGCTGATATAATATAGCCACAGTCATTGTAGCAAGCTCCATGCTTAACAAAGTCCAAGTTCCTCTTCTCGGAGATAATGACTGGATAACATGATGTATCAAGAATCTGTATATCAGGGGAAAGCTTCCCTTCTGAAACTGTCCTTCATTCACACCTCCTTGATATCCCATCGTCTCCTAAGATATTCTTAGAAGTCTTGGTACAGAATATAGAGACAGCACCTCATGATTGTCATTTAATTGTAGTGCTTCTCTTTTGGAGACTTCAGTTACTTAAATATCATGTCCCAACATATATGCCTCAATCCTCCTTCCATTTATATCATCAACATATTCAGCAGAACCCCAGAAATCCGTAATGTGATTTCTGTAGATGGTTGGGTTCTCTGTAAGTGCTACCCTTAAATTGGAATTATGTAGAAAGTTGATTATTAGCTCCAACTCTCTATTTTCATTGTTGACCTCTAACAGGGCGCACATGTTGTGCTTAGACTCGAACTTCATTTCCATTAGGTCTGCAAGATAAAGAGATAGTCAGTACCTATAAACACAGAATCAATAGTCGCGAGTTAGTTAGAGAAGAAAAGTGTCTTCAAAAACCTGTTCCGTAGTAGTTTGCGAACCTACATAAATCAAGAAAATAATTAGTAATCACTCAACAAAAACCCCAATTTCGAAACTCGGGGATACGATAATCGATAATCAATATCTTACCAAGGTCAAAACAGAGCTAATGGCTATGTTTAAGAAGATATCGAGCACAAACTAGTATTCAGAGTGAACAGGGGATACACGAGCAAGAGGGTTTTCGTTTGAGATTGAAAGAGGGAAATGAAATTGTTGAAAAAGTTTCTAAGTCCCCCTTTTATACCTAATGTTTGGATAGTACAATATTGATTTTTCGTCTAGTGCACGACAGTTGTCATTTAATTCAAATTAAATGTACCACCCTTGCTCGAGCATACAGCCAAACAGACTGTTGTCTCCCACTGTACTCGAGTACTTATCATAATTCATGCTCGATGTACTCTTTAACTAAAACGATTAAGTTGAAACATTCATTGAAGATCTGCTTGAGAATCAGTACACTCGAGAAAAGAACTAAGAAAATATCTCAAATCCTCTAGTATATTTCAAGTTGTGCTCGAGTACACCCATGCTCGATACCCTTTACCAAGATTTCAGAGTTTATCAAATAAGGTGAACAGTCATAGATGCTCGAGATAGGGTCATACTCGAGATTATTTCAGTTATTAAGCAAATACAGCTCAAATAAGCAATACAGTATACTCGTGATAATCAATATGCTCGAGAACACTTAGAAAATTAATCAAGTCAAATCTTGTGCTCGAACAGATAAAACACAGAAAATTCAAGTCTCAAACAGACGCGCATACACAAAACACTTAACATCAGCAATCAGTCATTTACAATGTGCTCGAATAGTGTAAAGATGTTGTGTATGCTCGACACAGTTAAAAAGATGTCAGAGCATATCACTGTGCTCGAAGAGCCGCAAATGTGATATCTATGCTCGAAACACTATAGAAGAGTTTTCAAGGCATATTATTGTGCTCGAAGAGTCACAAATGACAATATCAAGCATAAAGTCATTTCAAAGACCGATTCAGATTTCATTTCAATCATAACAACACATGTCTATCAAGCCAGACAAGTTTCACACACAAACTTTGCTCAAATCAATAAGATACCTCATTGTGAGCCACTGATTGAATTCAAGCAACAATTTAAGGTGAACAAGAGATCAAAATTCAGCTTGTATTCTTTTCAAAGCATTTTTAGAAAGATCTCAAAATGGGATCACATTGGTCAATAACTTTCACAACATATTATAGTCGGCCCTATTATGACTAAGGTCAGGTTGACAATAGGTAGTAGCCCTTAGCATGATTATCATGACTTTTGTGATATACTTAAAGTTCAATTGATGCTTAAAGTTAGAATGGTCAACATTATGGACTTCTGGTTGTTCCTAATCTCTTCTTAAGGCTTATTTAGTTTTCTCCAAGTCACCCAAATTTGACTTCAACCCCTGATGCCTTGGTCAAAATAGTTTTAGAAATTGAGCAGATTTATTTATAAGTCAGACTTCAAGGTTGAATGTTGGACTTACATGCCATCTGGACTTACATGTCTTACATTGGGGTGTTTAGGACTTATTTGAATGCCCTACCCTTGTAGTTCCCTTGGTGCCCCTTTAAGTCTGAATATATTTTGAAATTTATTTTACGTATAACAATAACACTTTCCTTTTTTTTATATAAGCTATTATATAGTAATGTTTTCCATAGCTGCTCAGATACATTGTAAAATAATTTTATGTGACCAAAACAACAACAGGCTCGTGTATGACTGGATATCCCTTTACCTTTCTGCCTATCATTTGGAGAGGTGTGTAAGGGAACATACCTTATTCTTCAAATGTGTAACCGCTTCAGACTTAGCATGATCATTATATTTGTATCACTTAGGTCACTACACTCATAAGAAGATACCATAAAAATTTTCAGTTATTGAACAGAAATATTTTAAGCCTATAATCCATGTGTTAGGAGATTAAACAATATACTATCATTTCCCATTGGTTGGATACAATTTCCATTTAGAAATATTTTAAGCTTCTTCAAAGCTTGTGACTGAATAGTATATTATCATTTCTCTTGTGAGTTCACCAAAAATTGTTTGAGAAGTCAAAAATCATGTTAATTGTTCCAAAAACACTTTCTTTGAAAACTTGATTTTGCACTTGGTTTTGAAAAACAACTTGTCATATATGCATAGAAGATTTACAATTCACAAATTCAGCAAACTCATGCAGTTTTGAACAATATTTTACTCGAGCACACAAGAATCCTATCGAGCAAACTCAGAATCTATCATTTCAAGACGTGTGCTCGAAGTACTTAGTACTCTATTCTAGACATAACTTTATGCTCGAGCAACAGACATGTGCTCGAAACCCTTAAAAGAGTTTTATCAATACATATGTCTATGCTCGAATAGCAGAAACATGTCACCTGTGCTCGAGCTACTTAGAAAAATTTTCAAGTAGTATTGTTTGTGCTCGAAGAGTAACAAAAGCAATATCAAGCACAGGTTCTTTCTCGAAGCACTTAAATCACTCAAAATAGATCAAGTATGCAAATATTCAAGTACTAGAGACATGAACAGTAAATACATGTTATATTTCACACATACATTTCAACAAGCATGATTCAAATACTCAAGATAGTCAGTTAAGCATATTTCAACAAATCATGCATTCAAACATAGTGAGCAACAAATAGATAGTCAGCAAGCATCTCACTTAAGCACACTTCATCAATCAGTTTCATCAGCATTTATCATTCCTAGGCATTTCAATAGAAAATGAAACTTGGTTTTGTCTAATGGTTTGGTTAACAGGTCAGCCAAGTTATCAGTTGTATCTACCCTTTTCATTTCTATTAAGCCCTTTTCACTACAGCTTCTAATGAAGTGATGCCTGATTTCAATGTGCTTAGTCTTAGAATGATGAACAGGATTTTTGAAAACAAACATAGCAGCAGTATTATCAATTAGAATAGGAGTGAGTAAGAAATTCAGACCATAATCCAGCAATTGATTTTGGATCCAGAGAACCTGTGCACAACAAGCAGATGCAGCAATGTACTCAGCTTCAGCAGTTGAGATGGACACTGTAGTCTGCTTCTTACATTACCAAGACACCAGCCTGTTTCCAAGAAACTGGCAGCCTCCTGAAGTTGACTTCTTGCTCATGTTGCAACCATCATAATCACTGTCAGTGTAGACAACCAAGTTAAATGAGGGGTTCTTTGGATACCATATCCCTAAATCTGGTTTCCCTTTAAGATATCTGAATATCCTCTTTGCTGCCAACATGTGGGAGACCTTGGGGTTAGCTTGAAATCTTGCACATACACACACAGCAAACATAATGTCTAGCCTAGATGCTGTCAGATACATCAATGATCCTATTTTGGCCCTATACTCATGCTGGTCTACTGGCTCCCCCTTTTCATCAGGTACCATCTTCTTATGTGGGTCCATTAGTGTGGACACTGTCTTGTAGTCTTGGCACTTGAATTTGTTTAGTATGTCTTGAACATATTTTGATTGATTTATGAAGATACCATCTGCCTTCTGCTGTACTTGTAATCCAAGGAAGAAGTTCATTTCTCCCACATAACTCATTTTGTATTTTGACTTCATCACTTTTTCAAAGTCTTTACACATCTGTTCATTTGTTGGACCAAATATGATGTCATCAACATACACTTGTACAAGCAGTAGATCTTTCTTCCGTTTTTTATAAAACAATGTTTTGTCAATAGCTCCACGGCATAAACCATTATTCAATAGGTGATTTGATAGCTCATCATACCAAGCTCTAGGAGCTTATGTAGTCTATATAATGATTTAGAAACGCAGACTTGTACACCTTGTTTGGATGAATTGGATCTTCAAATCCAGGTGGTTGAATCACATAAACCTCTTCATCAATCTTCCCATTTAGAAACGCAGACTTGATATCCAATTGATAGACTTTGATATTCATGGATGCTGCATATGCTAAGAAGATTCTGATGGCTTCTAATCTTGCAACAGGGGCAAAGACTTCTTCAAAGTCTACTCCTTCTTCTTGTAAGCACCCTAGAGCCACCATCCTTGCTTTGTTCTTGATAACTATCCCTCTTTCATCCTTCTTATTCCTGAATACCCACTTGGTGCCAATTGCATATTTTCCTCTGGGTTTATCAACCAAATCCCAAACATGTAAGTCTCTGAATTAAGCTAACTCCTCCTGCATGGCTTCCACCCAACTGTTGTCTTTTAAGGCTTGATTGATGTTCTTTGGTTCAACTTGGAATAGAAAACAAGCATAGAGACATATGTTTGCTTTTTCAGAAGAACTTCTTGTCACTCTTTCATGCAAGTCACCAATAATGTTCTCTGAAGGATGATTTCTTTCAATAGAGGTAGTCTGAACAATTTGATTTCCTGTTACTTCTGAATCAAGATTTGTCATATCCACATCAGGAGATTCATTCTGAGGTACTTCTTCAGATTCAGGAGACACTTGGTTTAGAGTGTTTGCAGATGTGGATGCTTCATTAGTTCCAATATGAAGAGAATCAAACAATGACTGGAATCTGTCTTCAAATCTGTCTATCTCTTCATGTTGACTCTGCTGTTGGCTCTGCATTGGTTCACTTTCCACTTCACTTGGACCTTCATTGGATACTTCAATTTCAGCTTCTTGATCACAGATCTCCATTTCATCTGGTCTTCGGTTGCTTCTCTCAAAGTTGAATCATTTTTCTCCTGATGCAACAGATGACCACAACTCGTCCAGATCAATCTGCCTTTACTTTCCTTTCTCTTCAGTACTTGTTCTGAACATACTGTCATCCATGTCTTCATTGTAGATCTTGAATGATTTAATCATCTTTTCTAGATCAAACAACCAGTTGGGTCCTTCTACATTGTTAAAGTGATTTTCATTGAAGATTATATCTGAGGACTCAATGACCACCGTGTGCTCTTTAACATACACTCTACAAGCCTTTGATTGAGTTGAATATCCCACAAAGAAACATTCAAGAGATTTGGATTGAAACTTGTTGAGATAATCCTTTGTGTTCAGCAGTGAGCATTTACAACCAAAAGGCTTCAAGAACTTCACATAAGGTTTTATTTTGTAGATAATCTCATATGGAGTCTTTTTGTGAGTTTTGTTTAACAGAACCCTGTTTTGCACATAACATGCAGTGTTGATAGCTTCTACCCAGAAAGTTACTGGTAAGTTTGCATCAGCTATCATGGTTCTTGCAGCTTCAATCAATGTTCAATTTCTTCTTTCTGCAACACCATTCTGCTTAGAGGTTCTTGGAGCACTATACTGTTGAAAGATCCCTTTAGAAGTGCAGAATTATTCCATAAATCCATTCTTGAATTCTGACCCATTGTCACTTCTAATCACTTTCACCCTCTTCTCAAGTTGATTTTCCATTTTCAGCACATAAGTCTTGATTAACTCTAGAGTCTCATCTTTGCTTCCCATGAAAAAGACCCATGTAAATCTTGAAAAATCATCAGTTATAACCAGACAGAATCTCTTTTTCCCAATGCTTGGAACACTTACAAGACCAAACAAATCCATGTGAAGTAATTCCAACACTTCATCAATTGAATTTATCAGTTTGCTCTTATGTGAATATTTGTATTGTTTTCCTTTAAGACAAGAGGAGCATTATTCTTCCAATTTGAACTCTCTAGTAGGAAGTCCCACAATATGCTCACCTTTTACCAATTTATTCATGTTTTTGAGATTGACATGACACATCTTCCTATGCCACAATTTTGTTTCATTTTCAGTGGCTTTGGATACAAAGCATGAACCACCTCTAGAGATTGCATTCTTCATTCTCAGCTCATAGAGGTTCCCATTTCTTGGTGCCATCATCATTATCATTTTTGGTGGAATGACAAATTCAGGCTTAAGGATCAAGCAATGTTCATCATTGAAGGCAACCTTGTATCCTTTATCACATACTTGAGAAATACTGAGTAAATTATATTGTAGTCCTTCAACATGCAGCACATTCTCAAAGGATACTTTGCCATTTATAAGAGTGCCTCTTCCAACAATATTTCCTCCATTCACATCACTCCCAAAGGAAACAGGTCCTTCAAACTTTCTTTTATAATTTACAAGCTCTTCCCTATCACAGTTCATATGACAGGAACATCCACTGTCCATGTACCATATGTCATTTCCATCCAAGGACCGTTCCTGCATACATATACATAAAGATCAGTTACATTCTGAGTTACAAACTGTATCAGTTTGTAAATCAATGTCATTTTGAACTTCAACAGGAGTTGGAATTGGATCTTCATATATTGTTTCACATGATTCATCTGAATCAGATACAGATTCAACTGGTGACTTGATACTTTCTTCAATTTTGTCAATCACATAGTCTTTCCAGTTGTTTACTTCTTGCTTGGTCTTCCATTGATAACCCCTTGGTTCAAAGCCTTGTTTCAGGAGAAATTTCTCATCTCCATTCAGAACACCAGGTCTCATCTTTGATCTTTCTTTGTCACTTGACCTCTTTCCCTTGACAGTCTTGTCTGATGCTTTTGATCCTTCATTGATCTTCAGAACTGACTTCAACTTCTTTTCTAATTTCAGTCTATGGCTTTCATCATCAAAGGAGTGTTTGTTCCCATTCAAGTATCTCTTTGTATCCTTTCATGTCAAAACCACACACAATATCAGGAATTTCAAATATCTCCTCTACCACCCAGCATGAATCAGTATGATGTCCACAGGCATCTCACTTCTTGCACCATACTTTAGCATGGCTTCCCAATCTTCAAGTAGTTGCTTGTCCTTGATTCTGTCACTGGGTTTTGGGAAGTTAAAACCTAAAGAGGTCTTTGGATATAGAGAATTGCTGAAATCCAATTTGATAGGCTTGTTTACATCAGGCACTTGAGGGTACTTTTCTTTGACAAACTTGATCATTTTTAGTTTAGTTGGAATCCTTGAGTAACTTGCTTCTTGATCAGCCATATTCTTTCTCATTGGAACATATTCAAAATCTCCTATGTCAAATAGCTTATAATTGGAGAACACAGGATAAATGGGAGGATGTTGATCATATGAGTAGCTCTCTGATTTATTATTCATGTTCTTTGGTTGAGATCTTTCACATATGTCAAACACCTTGTGTTCTTTCCTCATTTTCTCATAATGCTTCTTTAATTTAGGGGTTGTTTTTGGTAGTTTTGACATTTGGTCATAGTTCTTCTTGTTTGAAGCCTTATTGTTCTCCTTCTGGTTATCTGAAGATCTGTCACTTTTGCAACTACAAGTGCTTCCTTCACTAGAATATGCGCTCCATTTCTTCTTTCCATCAACCTTTTTTACTTCCTTTTCATTTGACTAACTAGTCTCCTTCATAATGAACTCACATTCTTTGCTCACAGTCACATTTTCATACATCTTTACAAACTCCTGTTTATCCTTAAACACACTCTTAAACTTCTTTAAATCTTCATTTATGCTCTCTTTGTCCACATTGAGTGGATATTTGTCACAAAAAGGTGGTGGTACCTTCTTGTATTTCTCTTCAGAGGTTATCTTGTCAACATATCCCACTATGTTGCCAGTTGACACAAGGTTCTTCAAAAACTCCATCTGAATTAGCAACTCAGAATTCTTGAGCTTCTCTTCAGTATACATCATTTTTAGCCCTTCATTTCAATAGTAATATTTGATTGAGTCATGTGGGCTTGCATACAATCTTCCTCCAAACTTTTAATTTGATTTTCATATGTGTCTTCACTTTTCTCATAGACATTTAGAAAAGCCTCCTTCCTTCCACATTCAGATTTCCACTTTCCAATCTCCTTGTTAAGTTCATCAATTGTTAAAAGAAGATTAGAAATGGAGGGTTCAGATTGTACCTGTGCTCCTGAAGATTCTCCTTTCTCCTGCACCTTTTCCATGAATGCAACATTGCCTTTTTCCATCTCTGCAGCATGGTTGCTCCATTCAAACTCCCCATCTTAAGGTATCATTGTTACAGAAACATTTCCTTGGTCTCTAGCCTGATTCACTGCATTGGCATTTCCTCTGTTTTGATTGCCCTGAATATGCAGCTGACTGCTTCTTCGTTGTTGCTAATTTTGTTGTTGCTGGAGTCTGTTATGGTTCTGATATGGATTGTGATTTACCAACTGATTTCTTTGTTGAGCTCCTTGGTAATTCTGATGTTGGTCCTGATAGAACTGGTTCTGATTCCCCTGATTACCAAATTTCTTTGGTTGATTACATTCCCTGGCAAAGTGCCCTGGCTATTGGCAATTGAAACAAATGGCTTTAGACTTATCAAAACCAATACGGTCATTCGGTCCTGCAAAAGATGATCTCCCAGTCCTGTTGTACAGCCTTTTGCTACTTACTGCCAACATTACAGCCTGCCACTTCATGTCCATATCCTCGAGATCATCCACATCAATTTGTTCAAAATCCTCTTGCACCACACTTGTATGAATCAAATTCTTTGCTACAAATGCATTGTAAAAGTCGGTGAACATTGAGAACAATGCCTGATAATCAGTTCCATTTCCTGAGTTGTTCTGTATATAAGGAGGATGTCCACTTGCTGTAGAGGCAACATCATCTTCAATCATCTGGACATTAAATCTTGCTTGACTTTCTCCACACATTGAGCCTGATTCAGAAGGTTCTTCAACTATCGGCTGTTGCTGAGACTTAAGAGTGAGATTTCCCATAGGTGCCACTAAAGCATTTGTCACTGGAAAGCTGGGCTTCTCTTATTTTATCATGTTGTTCTCTATCATCTCATGCTCACCCTCTTTTAACTTGAAACGGTCCAGCTACTGTTTCAATCTGTCCTTTTTGATATCTATTAGTTCTGTATTTCCCTCAAACATGTCAACAACTGCATCATACATCTCTTTTGCAGTTTTGTGATGATTGACACTGGTTAATATCTCACAAGAGAGACCTAATTTCAGCATCGACAGTGCCTTGTCGTCTCGTTTCTTCATCTTGCTTTCAATGGTGACACTGTTGTTTGGTGCGAGGGAGGGAATATACTGACCATATTTGACTAAGTTCCACAGCTCTTGTAGTTGACTGCAGCTTCAAACAACACTTTCCATCGAACAAAGTTTTCTTATCCAATAAGTCTTGGAATCTTGTTTGTTGATACCTCTTGATCATCCATTACTACAGATCTGTACTCAAAAACCTTAAAGCTTCAAACTTTATCTCAAAACCTTCTGTCCCGTGGCCTTCAGTGAGCTTCCAAAGCTCTGGTACCACATGTCAGGACCAAAAATCTGGTGCAAACCTTGAGTAGGTTGACAAGAACACACATATCTAATAACCCAAAGGCGTATTGAATATCCCGGTGGAATCAAGATATTCAACAGCTGGGAACGAAGGTATGAGATAATATCAACAAAACAATAAATATAGTCAATAAGAACAATATCAAAGACAAAGATTCACTGCATTTAATATATCATTTAATGTAACAGTGAAAGGAATGTCTAGGTTTTTTTGACGGCGGCGGCGGTACGAGGAGACAAAGAGAATGTTCGTTGGAATGGTTTTTGCTCTCGTATTGCGTGTGTTGTCCATGCCCTAAATGGAAACCTAGGACTCTATTTATAGACCCTAACATTCCTTCTAGAATCCCCTAATCATTATATAATGAATGACAAAAAAAATACAAGTGTAATAGTCTTCGAGCATGATATGTATCTTGCTCGAGCAGACTTGATATGCAGTGCATGCTCGATGAGGGACTTCGAGCATACTTTACGTAGAATATTTTCTGATAGAAAATATTCTCCTCTAGCGCGCTTCATTCTTCTTGACTAATCCATGCTTAGCTCGAATAAGTTCATCGAGCAAGCACATTCTTCTTGATGTCTTCAATCCTGCCTTATGACTTATTGAGCAATCTTTAGCATGCTCGGATGTGAAGCTTGCTCGGAACTGAACCATGCTCGAAGTCTATACTTAGAACGTATGACATCTTCTTATTGCATCCATGCTCGACACCAATGTGCTTGGACCACTTGTGCTCGAATCAATTGGATAAAACTTGAATGATCAAGTCATTTGCTCGATTGGCAATCCATACTCGATAGAAGAACACTCTTTCTCGAAGAAGTGTAGCTTGCTCGAAGCCTTCAACACTTAGAAGAATTCACCCAAATGGCTCTAGAAGGCCATGCTATAGGTAGTCAACCATGCTCGATGATCCAGGCTTGCTCGTAGTCCATACTTAGGCGATTGCTTGAGGAGGTTAAGAAGATTCCAATCTTCCTTTGCAAAAATCCGACTCAACAGAACAATGGGTGGGAGGTCAAGTATCCAACTATGACATGACCAAAGAAGATTATGATCAAGTCGATCCCGATTATCTTGAACTCATGGATCGTATATGGGTCATGGCAATAATAGTCCATAAAATCACGTAATTTATGCAACGGACTGGTAAAGACTTGCCTGCCATGAGTAAGAGGATTGGATTTAATAAATTAAAGGTAAAGTGCTACAATTGCCAAAAATTTGGCCATTTCGCTAAGGACTATGACAATCCAAGAAAGGAGTATTCTGGACAACGAACTCAAGATAGAAGCTTCAATAACAACAAGAAATATAACAACTCTGAGTCGTCCAAGGAGAAACCTAAATATGGGGCTGATAATTCCATATCTGGTGGGTCACAGACATTGATTGCACAAGAGGGCATTCCATTGGTCACAGAATCTGATCGATAATGTACCCTCTGAAGGAAATCAAGCGAACTTGGCTGTGTTTGACTGGGTTGAAAAGCTTGAAGAGAAAACAGTTGATAAAGTATTGGGAGAAAATGAGGAATCGGAAATGAGTCGGATACTTCAAGCGATGATATGCAAGACAACTTTGCTTGCATGACAAAAATAGAAGAAGCTTGTTCTTCTAAATCTGTTTTGATTCAAACCGATATTATTTCATCAGTTATTAATGAAATAAATTGCACTCATTGTGGTGATTATCATTCTAAATATACATCACTTAAGCACCACAATGATCAGCTCGTTCATGAACTCACTATCATTCGATCTTGATCAAAGTCAAAAGATAAGATCGAGGCATTGTCGCTTTGCAAACATGACTTGAAAGCTGAGTTGTCATGTAAATTAACAATTATCAATGGCCTGTTTCAAGAGATACTTAAATCGAGAACTAAAATTACAAAACTTGAAAATGATGGAATGGAATTACAAAATAAACTTGGCAAATTCCGGAATCATCTTTTCTGTAGAAGGAGATTGCTGATGTTAATAATTCTCATTAGAAAAAAAGGGACGGCCAGTTTAGATTTTGTAGAAATTCCTCCTCCATTTCATAATGACTATACTTCCTTTCTAGACACTAAAAATTTACGGAAAAATAATATCGATAGTCCTTTAACTATTTCCTCAAGTGACTTTGAATGAAAGTGTCAAAATAGACAATTCAATTCTAAAACCTCACCTTTAAAGTAATTTATTGAATTTGAAACTAATCCCAATGTGCTGGTAGATGATGTTATTAAATTAGAGGTAATTCATAAAAATGACAATATTCCATGAGAATATCTTGTGTGAACCACAGGATTTCAAGAAAACGAAATCTGGTTCTAACTCATTTATAAGGAAAAATGCTAATGTAAAGAAGGTTTCATCTGTTTCATCCGAAAAGAAACCAATTTTGGATGAGGATTTAATGAAATTCATTAATCCAATGTAAACTGATAAAGTAAAAAAGCGGAAGGGTTTTTAAGATCAAAGGAATCAATCAAGTATTTGATGATCGAACTGTTCCTTTGAACTTATGTGACACCCTGTTAAAATGGTCATCTTCAGTAAAAATATTAAACATAACTTCCTAACGTTAATCCACACATAATTAAAAGTCGATAAGGTTAATCACAATGAATCTAGCTTAAGCCCACACATGCACGATATATTGCTTTTAAGTAAATTGTTTTTATATAAATTACTCGCATTTTTGGATTTATCCGACGTATACCAACGTTGGTGACAAACTATTAAAACGACTCAAAAATAAAAATGAACATGGAGATTTGAATTCTATGCAATTGATTACATTTTGTAGTTGTTTATATAGCATATTGACGTCGAATACGAAAATGATAGCGAGCGTCTATTATATATTTTAAAATCCTACGTTGCGTAATATTACCGGTACACAAACATGCGGATGTTAAAGATTAATGATTAAACATCTAATCTCTTACAAACATCACCTAAATCCATAGTGGCATATACTAATTAAACTTAACTAGCTAAACAACTAAGCATAATTAAATATAGTGCTTAATATTCATACTTGTAACTAATATTTAATATCAATAAAACAATTAAATTCATTAAACTTTGACAAAATAAATTATCATGTTGTAATACCCTTTCTTGCGTGACCAGTTCAAAGCAAGACCAACACACCCAAAAATTCCCACTTACAATAACTAAAATATGATACAAACTCAAATGAAATATTTTAAATAATTACTAGTATAAATAAATTAGAAACTTTGCACCCAAAATATCTAATGTATAGTACGTTAATTGGTCAAAGGTTGAGACATAAAAATCATCATCACAACCAGCTTTCTCACCCTACCCCATACTGAAATCCACTAAAATCTCATCCCCTCCCTTGTGATTTTACTTGATTTACACACAACTATCAAATCCAACTTAAAGGTTAACATGTAGGCTTGCTAGAACATTCATATATTATATATATATAACATATAAAAAGAACCACAATGTTCGATGATCAGTCACTCATCTAAACATTTAGGCTGAGGGTTGTGGGGGGCTCTAACGGGGGCGCGAGTGGGGGCTCCAGCCAATAATATTGTGACGTGTGGCAGAGAGAGAAACTGGATAAGGGGGGTGTTGGAGCCCCCGCTGGAGCCCCTGGCCCTGGTGTGGAGGGGCTCCAGCAGGGGCTCCAGCGGATTTTTTTTATTTTTTTATAAATATATTCAAAAAACGTATTATTAAAAAAACTCATAAATTATTAAAAAAACACACATTAAAAAAAACACATTAATATCTAAAAATAAAATAAAAATTAAAGTACTAAAAAAACATTATTCTTATTCTTCGGCTTGGTCTTCTTCGATCAACCTCTTTCAGATACGTTCCTTTTGCTTTTCCATCAGCATTTGATCGACCGGATTTAGGTTACTGAAGTCTCTTGTAAGGAAGTCCAAATCTCTCATTCGACTTTTTTCCTTTTTGTCATTAGAGACCACCTCCATGGTTTTGTTGAATTTATTGAGGGATTCAACAAGATCGACGATGTTTACGGCTCCCCCCTCAGCCGGTTTTTTCCCCTTGGCGTCCCTTCCCAATGGTCGCCTCCTCGGCGGTGAAGACGTTTCCTCCCCCGCAATGTTTAGGTCGAATCCAACGCGGCAATCCGACCCGGCGGAAGTGCTATACGCTCCAGACGAACTAGTTTTAGTCCGTTTCGGCCCTACTTCCGCATCAAGGTCCGGCGCCACCAGCTCAACCCACTTGGAACACCTTTTCAACCTCTCCCACAACTTTAAATCGTCCCACGTCTTCACCATCCCATACCTCCGCAAACACTCCTGCCTCCACTCTTCGACAGTGAAATTGTAAACCGCCAAATCATCACTGCCACTTGGTCTCATACGACCGGCGTTCCTGTTGAAAAGATTAGTAAACAAGCCGACAAATTTTCTGATTTCGGACCACCGACCCGAAATCATATCGGCGTTTCGCTCTGTACTCCCAACGAGCGTATAGAACGTCTCCCTAACCTTTGTCCAAAAAACCTTGCTTTTTTGGTAGTCGGCTGCAAAATGAATAATTAAATTAGATTTCCAGTTAACTTTTTTATTTAACTTTTTTATTAAAAATCATTTTTAAAAACGTTAAAACAATTACCGCAACGCCGATCCTCATAAATGACTATCCAAGCCCGACACAAGGCTTCCTTCTCATCCGATGACCACGGAGTGGTTTTCCGTTTCGTCCTCGGAGTCGAAGCCGGTCCCGGCCCGTCCGTTGCAAGTTGTTTTTTCCGGTGGACGCGTCTTCTTGCTCCTGTAGCATCACCGTGTGATTCTTGTATCTCTGGAACAACAAAGTTATGAGACGGTTGTATGTTGGATAGTTGAAAGCCGGATGTTTCTTGCGGCCCCGAATAAAACATCGGTTGGTCTGGTGACGACCATAAATCGTCGTCAATATAATCTGAATCTAGGTTTGGGTACCAATTTGCAGACATTTTTGGGTATTATATAGGAGTTTGGGATATTATATAAGGGTTTGTAAGGTGAAATTGTGTTTTGATATGGTTGAAATGGGAGTAATTTGGAGTATTATATAGAGGTTTTAAGGTTTTTTTTTTTTTAAATTCGGAGCTCCAACGGCTCTTTTGGGCGAGCTCAACGGCTCTTTCTCTCTCTTCTCCCGCGACCACACTCACGCCTGCCTGGGGGCTCGCGCTCGCGCCCCGTTCGCGCCCCGGTGGTGTGGGTTTAGCGCCTGGGGGCGCGAGCGAAGGGGCTCTCGCGCCCAGGTTAACGCCCCACACCCCTCAGCCTTACACAACCAAATCAGTTACCATCATTACACAAGCACACTCAAATACACTTTGGCTCTTTCTTTCTTTTCCCCTTGCAATCAGCCACCAAGGAGAACACCCCACCCTCCTCCCTCACGGTAGCCATTGGTAACCATCTCCACCACTTTGACCCACCACCTTCGCCACCTTCCTCTCTCTCGCAGCAGCAGCAATATCCCAACACACCATCCTCCACCTCCATCGAGCCACTATACCACCACCCCGAAACCACCATCGATCACCTTTCTCTCTCTACACTCTCTCTTCGGGTCCTTAAGACACACACACCAACGTATACAACGCTACACTCCTTTTCCCTCGACATCCCACCACCACCATCGGTACACCACCACCACCGTAACACCATCCCCACCCGTGCACCACCGCTCATGGCTTCAAACCGGACCTGAGACACCACTACGGTTCGTTATTACAACCAAAACAATCTTCAGTCTCTTCCCGAAAAACGAGCACACTGAGCCAGTTGCCTGTTTTCGAGCTAAAGCAAGAATTTGGAAAGATAGATTGTCAAACCAAGCAACACGAAGTGGATCCAAACTCAAGCTCTTCTTAATATTCTTCGAAACACATCTATTATCTTTAAGTGAGCATTCTATCTTGAAACTCTAATTCTACATACGAATGTTGTTTATGCTATAAGCGTGTTCACCCAAATAATAGCTTCAATAAAAACATGCAATATAATAAAAGTGGCTAAAGATATTAACAAGCTGGTCACATAAATAGACATGCATGGTGATGGAGACATCTTGGGTAAAATATGAGTGAAAATATATTAATTTCTTCATGTACACACAAACATGATTATATAGATATAGTATCTAAAACCAGATTAACATGTTTAAGGAATACGGATTTTAAAATAAAAACGCGTATGTTGACTAAAAACTTGATTTAACTAATTTAACTAGTTAAATAAACACTTGGTGAAAAAAAAAAGATTTTTATTTTACACACAAGAATGTGTAGTAAAGGTTATCTGGATAAATCATAAAAGAAACAGTACAGTTTTATATATTAAAATAATAAATGGGCTTTTGTTTGTGTGAGAGATTTTCATAAACAAATATCTTGATATAAAAAAGAAATTATATCCCGTGAGGGGATTTAAACATAGATGCAAATATTTATATATTCTTGAAAATCTACCTATTCTAATAAACTAAAATAAATGAAGACACTTGTCATGTTTTGTTTTAATTCTTACAATTTTTTTTCTCCAAAACTAATATACCTTAATATATGTAATAAATCAATAATTATCCACTTTTCTTTTACACTATATGTATATAATATCTATATATTTTTATAAATATAAATATTAACATATTATTTTTATATATATTTCAAAATACTTGATGAATTCCAAAAATTAACAACAAATCATGTTTCTCAAATGAAAATTGTTTCGGGTTTTTTGTGGAAGTTAAATTTGATTTAATAGGTCAAAAGTTGGTAAATAGATTGTTTGGTACAAGTTAACTACATTTAAGTCAAAATTTGTTACGGGTCAAAAATAAAAATTTTGAATATTTTTAAAAGTTTGAGAATGCAAAATAGATTTATCGTCAAATTTGTTATGGGTTTAAAGTGTTGACTTTAAAATGTCAAAAGTATGAAAGTCAGAATTTTAAACATGATTCGGGTTTCAAGTTTATTTTTAAGGGCATTTTTTGAAATAATCAAAAGGTTCGGGATTTGACAAATTGACTATTTTTCCCTTAACTATTAAAACTTAAGAAAAGATTGAGACACTTTCGACATGCCACCCCCATGTCTATCAATGCTTCTAACTTTTATCAAATTTCAAATATTTATATATGTCAACATTATTTTTTCCTTTAATGGTGATCAGAACGTTGTATGGAAAGCATGCCATGCAAAACTATGCTCAAATGAAACAAAATATTCACAAAATTGAATGGGTTAACATGTTATTTTTTATGTTGTTAATTATGGCAAAGTCGAGAAGCCCTCTGAAACTTATCAACATCTTTTTTATGGTGTAGCTCAGAAAAGTATAATTCTTGAAGAACATCCATTGTTACAATTTAATATCCTACTTTCCTTTTATGAGTGGTAAATTGATAAATATATCAATAAAGGTAACGCCTCTTTTGTATTTAGGCCGAGTGGTTAGAGCTACTATCGTATGAGAAGTCTTATTTTCGAAATTGGTTCATAACCAAAATTTTTTCAATTATACATATATGACATCGAGAATGAATTTTTCAATAGAAAGAAGCATTCTCGGATACGATTTTGCACGGACATTTTTTATTAAGTTCATTTAAAAAAACCATTTTATGATATAAATAAAATCAATTGATGTACACATTGTATAGATACAAGTATAGATGTAATACATTTTTTTCATATACGCTATATAATTATTTGTTTTACTTATAATTTTATAATTTGAATTATCCCGTGTGTAACACGGGCTCTAAAACTAGTGTGTGTGTGTATATATATATATATATATATATATGAGTAGGTTCAAGTGAAAACTCCTTTTAAAAAGAAAACTTAAAAACTCTTAAAAAACTATGTTTAACTTTTGTTTTTAATTTTTTTGAGGTTTCTTTTTTTTCCATTATACTTATTGTTATTGGTTCAAAAAAAAACTTGTCAGTAACCTCGTCGGTGGTATAGTGCATATGTGTACTAGTGTACGTTGCATATATGCAAAAGTGTTGTATTGCATAGAATACAACACTATTGCACATATTTGATACACACTATTATATATATGCAATATAAGACTAATACGAATATCGAATACACATTAGTACGTATGTGTAATACAACATTAATGCATATGTGTACTACGTCAATTTTTATTTTATTATTATTTATTTTCCATATAATACAACAGCAGTACACATATACAATACACAAATATTGAATATATGCAATTAAACACTATTTTACTTAAAAATACATAGTAATACACATGTGTAATACAACGGTATCGCACAATAATACGTTTATGCATTACAGCGGGATTTTTTTTTAATTTTTTTTATTATTTTAGTTTTTTTATTTTTTTTTCAAGTGAAGAGTAAGAAAATATAAGAATAATGACAAAAACAAAATTTTGAAAATATTTTTTATTTTTAAATAAAAATAATTTTTAGAAGTTTTTAAGTTTTCTCTCTAAAGATGAGTTTTCTCTTGATCCTCTCCATATATATATATATATATATATATATATATATATATATATATATATGTTTGGATCAAATACAAATGAAATTAACGTGCTAAACATGAGAATTAAGTAGAGTAATTATATATACAAGTAGAGTAATTATGTAATTACACCATAGAGTAATTACGTAATTACTCTATGATGTAATTACATAATTACTCTACTTATATATATAATTACTCTACTTCATATATATATATATATATATGTTTGGATCAAATACAAATGAAATTAACGTGCTAAACATGAGAATTAAGTAGAGTAATTATATATACAAGTAGAGTAATTATGTAATTACACCATAGAGTAATTACGTAATTACTCTATGATGTAATTACATAATTACTCTACTTATATATATAATTACTCTACTTCATTTTAATGTGTTATTTACTTATAATTTGGTTAAGAAAAGCTATTTATGATTTTATGGACTCATGATTTTTCCCTACATTCCATACTCATGGAATTTAAATTTTTAATGAATGTCGTTTATGAAAACCTGAACTCACTCAGCCCAAGCTGACTTTGTGTGTATGTTAGATTGACTTTCAGGTTAAGAAGTGGATGCTACCGCTTGGACGTGCTGGATGCTACTCGGGAGGTTGAAGGCATTTCTGGTCGAGGATTTCAAATAAAACAGATATTTTATTTATATTAGATCTTGGACACTTGTACCCATGTTTGGAATTTTTAAATACTTACACTTTTTCCGTTGTTATTTACTCTGAACTTGTTTTAAATAAAAACGAATAGTTTGGTTTTAAATTTTTATGAATTTGTGAACGTGATTAACAACTCTAGGATTCCCGAGATTCGGGGTCTTACAAGTTGATATCAGAGCCATGGTTCGAGGGATCCGAGCATTCTTGAATGCTTGGACTCGAACTGATAAAGAAGGGACTAGAAATGCCAACCGCGAGTAGCATCACGCCAAGAGGTAAATTTTATAATTTTTCATTCATTTTATTAGCATTAGGGTACCATTATGTGCATACTTGTTTAAGTGTTAGATAGGATGCTAATATGGTTAGGGGCAGGGGGTGCTTAGGATGGGCGGGTAAAGTAAACAACTAGTAACACTTGATCAACATTATTAGCAGTTTACCATTACCTTCCATGTTCTAAACGCTACCTGTGCTTGACCGTGTTAGGGTTCTGTCTTTGTAGGGATAGGATATGGCTAATGCTCGTGTCGATAGCGTTACCATTCTTCTCATTCCTTGAATTCTCCCGTTCATTCCTCAACGTCTCAAACACTTTGCGCGTAATTGTTTAACTGAGGCGTAGCATGCTGTCACTCGGGATTCCTTTTAAATTTGTTGAGCTACGGGCTTTGTTCCTGTTTGTAGACTTTGTGCTCGTAGAGGTTCTGTCTCTTCCGTTTCTCATATGATTAGATGATTAGTATCTGTCTCCATCTGCGCTCGTTCCTATATAGCGGGATTCGGGGACGAATCCCATTGTAAGGGGGGTGGACTTGTAACGCCCGTTTATTCCGGTTTCAAGAATTAAAGCTTGTAGAGTATGTATAATTCTCGGGATTTATCCGACGTTTCTCGGAAGCCTTTGCGTCATCTCGGTACGTTAAACCATTTAATTTTCCTTCCATTTTTCCTTACACTTCAATTTGGAGGGACTTGTATGTAACTTTTGTTTTTATATCCTAAAACAAAACAAACCCTAACCCTAACTCCTACTAGCAGCCGATCGCAGCTAAGACCCCCCTGCTCGTTTTTCTTCTTCCCAGCCAAGTTTCAGCCATGAAAACTTCAATTCAAGGTCAGTTTTATGATTCCCCATGTCTTTTACACCTTAATTGATCATATTAACGCGCTTATTGGTCGTTAAGATTGAGTTTTGATGATAACAGTTTGCTGACAGATTCGTATACGTTTATTATAGGGTCTGTAACGTGATGTTAATCCACTGTTTTTTATCGATTCTTGATTCCATGATGTTCTACTTTGAGTCTAGTTTCCAGAAAGGTATAATACAGAATTTTTGGATGAGATTTGAATGGTTTTTATGATTTTATAAAATCGAGTGTCAAAGCTAATGCAGGATGTCGGATTCTGGTCTGTCTTCCCGACATCATAAATCTTTTTCAACAACTCCAAATTAGTTGGTTCCACTTCTGGAACTTAATATTTTGAGTTAAGAATCAAACCCAATTGGAATCGTTAAATTTGATTCGGTAATGAATTTTATAAAAATAAAACCATTTTTTTGTGCGCTGAAATAGCTGCACATACCTTTCTGTGTTGGAAGAATTTTTATGATTTTTTGTCCACTAGAAAAATATAATAAAAATATTTTTATAAACTTAAGATATTTATGCAACACTGGTAAAATTTTAATAATTTAATTTCATGTTTTTCCAATGTAATAAAATACATCTTTGCATGCTAAAATCTGCATGTTATATTCGTTATTAATCGATAAGTTCGTTTTAGGCTTAACCGGTGGCTGCCCTTTCTCGCATCTTTCGGGGCTGTTATAATTGAAGTTCTTGCTCCGTCATCTTCTTAGGTATGTCACTTACAACATACTAAAATTTCATGGCCAATGGAGGTGTTTAGGTCGGTCAATCGATTTTAGTTCGAAAACTAGGGTTTATCGGGTGTAAGATTGGCAATTGTTGAGTTTGATGCGTTAATCGATCGGATGACCAACCGAATCAGTTTGTACAGCCCTAGGGGGGTTTAAGGGCTGTGGGAAAATTAAAATTTTGATACTCGGGGCTGTTTTGATTGGTGATTGGTCAATCGAGTCGGCAGTGCGCGAATTTTCGTTTAAATGTTAAATTGAAAGTTGTAAAAAGGAACCGTCAACCCTATCAACTCGGGTGACATAATTATGATGTAAGAAAAGGTTAAGATGGGAATTTGGTCCATTTGAGGCTGATTCGTTTGACAATTGGTTTTAAGATTTATTACGCGCGTATTCGACTCGATTTGATTACCGCGGGTGAGTTGTGCATCATCGTTAGCCCCGGCCATAATCGTAGGGTGGATTTGGGATAGTCGAAAGGTTTTAGGGGCTGAGGTGAAGTAACTGGGTTTGGGTTGGGCCTCGGCCCAAGTTGTTGGGCCTTGGGCCAAGTTGTTGGGCCTTGGGCCAAAGTATTGGGCCTTGGGCCAAGTGTTGGGCCTTGGGCCAAGTGTTGGGCCTGGGGCCAAAGTATTGGGCCTTGGGCCAAAGTGTTGGGCTTGAGCGGCCCATTAGGCAAGTGTGTTCTTGCGGTCTATTTTAGTAACGCGTTGTGTATAATTTACAGGCCCTTGCTTGTGATTGAACACTTAGGGATTTCCTAGCTCGTTGCAGGTGTTCGATTGATTCGGGTGAGTTCATGATACCCTTTTTAATCTTTTTACGTTTTGGGCTAGCATACACACCTTATTATGATTTTAACCGATTTTAATTCGTTTAAACTATTGGTTTGGTATTGTATTATCTTGTTTGTGGTTGTGCCTTTACGAAGACATGTGTAAATTATATTTTATGCCTTAGGATACTTTAGACTCGTTTAAGGTCATATATCCCTTAAGGTTATACATTTTACTTGGGCTCTAAGCCTCGAGGTTGCTATTAGGCTTATTATTGAATGCCTAAGATTATCCATTATTTATGGATTGTATGTGGTGATATTGTTGGTTAGATGTTTGAATTAGATGTTTGTATGTGTGTATGTGAATGTGTATGTGATGGTAAACTGTGACCGGGTCAAATATATTACTCGAGGAGGACCCGGGGTGAGGAGGCCCGTGTTGCATGTTTATGACGCGGCTGGGTCAAATATATTACTTGGGGAAGACCCGGGGTGAGGAGGCCCGACGTTCTATAAACCGTGGTCGGGTCAAATATATTACTTGGGGAAGACCCGGGGTGAGGAGGCCCGTATCACGTGTTTGGTATGTTAAACCGCGACCGAGTCAAATATATTACTTGGGGATGACCCGGGGTGAGGAGGCTCGTGTTGCGTGATTTTGTTTTATTAAACTGTGACCGAGTCAAATATATTACTTGGGGATGACCTGGGGTGAGGAGGCTCGTGTTGCAATTTTAACGGTTTTGTTAAACCGCGGTTGGGTCAAATATATTACTCGGGGAAGACCCGGGGTGAGGAGGCCCGCTCTGCGTGAAAAGATGTTTAATGTGTTATTTACTTATGATTTGGTTAAGAAAAGCTATTTATGATTTTATGGACTCATGATTTTCCCCTACATTCCATACTCATGGAATTTAAATTGTTAATGAATGTCGTTTATGAAAACCTGAACTCACTCAGCTCAAGCTGACTTTGTGTGTATGTTAGATTGACTTTCAGGTTAAGAAGTGGATGCTACCGCTTGGACGTGCTGGATGCTACTCGGGAGGTTGAAGGCATTTTTGGTCGAGGATTTTAAATAAAACAGATATTTTATTTATATTAGATCTTGGACACTTGTACCCGTGTTTGGAATTTTTAAATACTTACACTTTTTCCGCTGTTATTTACTCTGAACTTGTTTTAAATAAAAACGAATAGTTTGGTTTTAAATTTTTGTGAATTTGTGGATGTGATTACCAACTCTAGGATCCCCGAAATTCGGGGTCTTACACGTTGGAATGAACCATGGTGGTTCATGAAATCCTAACTAACAAATAAAACCTCATGTTTCAATTTTAAGTTATATTATAACTATTTATTTATTTACTTATGTATTTATTTTATTTATTATCCCTCCTTACGTCAACAGTTATAAAATCACGTCTCATAAACGACTCCATTCTCAACCTCAACCACAAAACTCATCCTCAAATTGTTAAATGGAATTCACAAGTATCGATTTACACAAACTCAACATTAAATTGTTAAATAGAATTCACAAGTATCAACTTATACAAATTCATACATTTACAACATTTACCCAAGTCTCATAAATTTTACACATTTGATCCTTGCAGTATGTCTTCCCGTCTCATCAACCGTACCCGTCGCAACTCTGGCCATCGCATGTCATCTCACATCGAAGGGAATTGTGGAAGCCCTCCCTATGGTCATCTCTCAACTCCAAGCCGTGAATGCCGCAACTGTTCCCGCAAACCCTAATGTTTTCACTATCAAGCAATTCACCAACGCTAACCCAACCGATTACTTTGGGACTGAGGGTGCTACAACCCTTCTTCAATGGTTTGAGCACATGGAAAGCGTGTTCCTCCACTCTACATGTCCCGATGACAAGAAGACCACGTATGCATCAAGTGTTTTCAAATCTAGTGCCCTTACTTGGCGGACTAGCAAAAAGAGAGACCTTGGGGGTGAGGTTGCCATGGCCTTGCCATGTGATGACCTCAAGAAGCTCATGTTACACCAATGCTGCCCAAAATATGAACTCCGGAAGTTGGAAGAAGAATTCTGGAATTTGAAGCAAGAGGGAGGTGATAATACCGCTTACAACAACCGGTTCCATGAATTGAGCTTCCTCATCCCGCACATGGTCACTCCCTTGGAGCGTGCCATTGACAAGTACATCACGGGTTTACTGATGCAAATCCAAGATTCCGTCCTTAGTCGTGACCCGAAGGAACTTCGTGATGCCATTGCTCTAGCCGGTACCCTCACCGAAAACCGCGTTAAGGCTAAGACCTTGACGCGGAAAGGCTCCAAGAAGCCCAATGATAAGCTCGCATCCGAGCCTGTTAAGGAGTCAAAGCCCGAACCCTCAAAGCCCGAATCCTCCAAACACAACCACAACCACAACTCCTCTCATTATCGCAATAACAAACGAAAGCCCAATTCCCAAAACTATGTCATAGCCTAACCACAAGCCCAACAAGCCCCTCCAACCAAGAAACCATACACCGGCCAACACCCATATTGCAACACTTGCCAATGTCACCATCCGGCCCAATCCACTTGCCGAGTGTGCACCAATTTCCACCGATTCGGTCATCTCACCCAATATTGCCGAGAAGCACCCCGTGTTCAAGCCGCTCCACCGAGGTTCGCACCATCAAACCAACCCAACCGAGCCATCCCTCGTGCTCCAATCATTAACACTGTTAGGGCTTGCTATAACTGCGGTGATCCAAACCACCTCCGCAATGCGTGTCCTCGACTCGCTCAAGCCAATCAAGCCTATGTTGCCCCACAACCCTACTACACCTCTCAAGCCTACCAAGTTCAAACTTACCAACCCCAATTACCCCAACTCATGCCTCCTCCAAACCCTCAAGCTCAACCCATGCTCATGCAAGCTTACCAAGCTCCAACCCCTCAAGCTTCAACTTCCCAAATCCAAGCACCTAAAGGAACTCAAGGGCGAGCTTTCACCATCAATGCTAATCAAGCCCGAAACTCGAATGATGTGGTGAACGGTACATTTTTAGTTAACAAGCATCATGCATCGGTATTATTCGATTCGGGAACCGATAGGAGTTTCATTTCCTTTGATTTTGAGTACATACTTGATGTGCCCCGTAGTAAATTGTTTAAACCCTTCACGGTAGAGATAGCTAACGATAGTTCGATCGTTATTGACTCTGTTGTCCGTAATTGCACGCTCACCCTTAGTGGGCAAAAGTTCTCCATTGATCTCATTCCGATGCAAATGGGTAGCTTCGACGTCATCATTGGTATGGATTGGCTCTCTATTCACCATGCCGAAATTCTATGTTCCGAGAAGATTATTCGTATCCCTATCGAAGGTGCCGTGATTCTAAACGTCGCCGGAGAAAAACCATTCTCAAAGCTAAACCTCATGTCGTGCCTTGAAGCCTAACGTTATTTGCGAAAGAAGTATGTCGCTTTCTTAGCCCATGTCACTACAAAGGCCCATGAAGAAAAACAACTTTTCGACATCCCGATTGTTCGCGATTTCCCCGAAGTATTTCCCGAAGACGTTTCCAGACTCCCTCCCATACGTCAAGTGGAGTTCCGTATTGATCTTGTACCTGGAGCAAACCCCGTAGCCAAAGCACCGTATCGTCTTGCACCTTCCGAGATGCAAGAACTCTCGAACCAAATTCAAGAACTCACGGACAAGGGTTTCATTCGCCCGAGTTCGTCTCCATGGGGCGCACTCGTTTTGTTTTTCAAGAAGAAGGATGGTACTCTTCGTATGTGCATTGATTACCGTGAGCTCAATAAGCTTACCATCAAGAACCGATATCCCCTTCCGCGCATCGATGATCTATTCGATTAACTCCAAGGATCCGCTTGTTTCTCCAAGATTGATCTCCGTACGGGTTATCACCATCTTCGTGTCCACGAGGATCACATACCCAAGACCACCTTCCGTACTCGTTATGGGCACTTTGAATTCCGAGTCATGCCTTTTGGTTTTACTAATGCTCCCGCCGTTTTCATGGACCTTATGAATCGGGTTTATAAACCCTACCTCGACAAGTTCGTGATTGTCTTCATCGACGACATCTTGATATATTCTAAATACGAAGACGAGCACAACGATCATTTGCGCGCCGTTCTTGACTTGTTGTGAAAAGAACAACTTTATGCTAAATTCTCCAAATGCGAATTTTGGCTAAAGCAAGTTCAATTTTTGGGCCACATCGTCAACGACAAGGGCATTCACGTTGACCCCGCTAAGATCGAGGCCGTTAAAAATTGGAAAACCCCGTCTTCTCCAACGGAGGTTCGTTCATTTCTTGGTTTAGCGGGATATTACCGTTGTTTCATCCGCAACTTTTCAAAAATTGCTTCATCCCTTACCTCACTAACCCACAAAGTGAAAGTTTATGAATGGGGTCCCGATCAAGAAAAAGCGTTTCAAACACTAAAGGACATGCTTTGCAATACTCCTATCCTTGCTCTTCCTAAGGGCAACGATAATTTTGTCGTATTTTGTGACGCTTCTATCCAAGGTCTCGGTTGTGTTCTTATGCAATGAGACAAGGTCATTTCTTACGCTTCGCGTCAGCTCAAGGTTCAAGAGAAAAATTACACGACGCACGATCTCGAACTAGGTGCGGTCGTGTTTGCCTTGAAAATTTGGAGACATTATCTTTATGGAACGAAATGTGTGGTTTTCATCGATCATAAAAGTTTACAACAGATATTCGACCAAAAGGATCTCAACATGAGACAAAGACGATGGGCCGAATTGTTAAGCGATTACGATTGCGAGATTCGCTACCACCCCGGGAAAGCAAATGTCATGGCTGATGCTCTCAGCCGTAAGATTCACATTAAATCTGTCTTGCTCAATTGTGTTACCATGCAATCTGACCTTCAATACCGCATCTTCGACGCTCAACACGTCTCCGTCACTGAAGGAAGTTTATACGATGAGATGTCGTGTGGTGCCGAACTCCAACTTGAAACCAAACACAATAGTTTGCTTTATTATTTGAACCGTTTATGGGTTCCCGATCATGACGGTATTCGCACGTTCATCTTCGATGAAGCTCATAAGTCACAATACTCGATTCATCCCGGTGCGGATAAGATGTATGCCGATCTTCGTCCCATGTTTTGGTGGCCGGGAATGAAGAAATATATCGCGGTATATGTATCTAAATGCCTCACTTGTTCTAAGATCAAAGCCGATCATCAAAAGCCGTTTGGCTTGCTTGAGCAACCGCCGATCCTTGTTTGGAAATGGGAGGACATAGCTATGGATTTTGTCACCAAACTCCCCACTACTCAAAGCCGCAATGATAGTATTTGGGTAATTATTGATCGGTTGACCAAGTCGGCTCATTTCATACGCATTCGAGAAAAGTTCTCCGTGAGTCAACTAGCTCAACTCTATGTCAAGAATATCATTTGTCGCCATGGAACACCGTTGACCATTATCTCCGATCGTGATGGTCGGTTTACCTCTCATTTTTGGAATTCATTGCAAACCGCCTTGGGTACCCGTATTGATCTAAGCACATCTTATCACCCGCAAACCGATGGTCAATCCGAGCGAACGATTCAAACGCTCGAAGATACGCTCCGCTCTTGTGTGCTAGATTTTGGTGGAAAGTGGGATACTCACTTACCACTTGTTGAGTTTTCCTACAATAATAGTTTTCACACTAGTATTGGCATGGCACCCTTTGAAGCTCTTATTGGTCGAAAATGTCGCTCCCCGATTTGTTGGAGCAAGATTGGTGAATCGCAAATCACCGGTCCCGAGCTTGTTCAAGAAACTTCCGACCGGATTGCACTTATTCGTCAAAATCTAATTGCCGCTCATAGCCGTCAAAAGAGCTACGCCGACAAGCGCCGTAAGCCCCTCGAGTTTAATGTTGGTGATCAAGTCCTCCTAAAAGTATCTCCTTGGAAAGGAGTGGTTCAATTTGGTAAAAGAAACAAGTTTTCTCCTCGTTTTGTTAGCCCGTTTGAAATCGTTGAAAGGGTTGATCGAGTTGCTTATCGTCTCGATCTCCCCGAAGAGCTCTCCAATGTTCATCCGACTTTTCATGTTTCCAATATCAAGAAGTGCTTAGCCGAGGGGAATCTCCACATACCCCTCGACGAAGTGCAAGTTGATGAATCTATGTGCGCTATTGAGAAACCCGTTGAAATCATGGTTCGTATGGAGAAAGAAACAAAGCGTAGCCACATTCCACTTGTCAAAGTTCGTTGGGAATCCAAGCATGGTCCCGAGTTCACTTGGGAATGAGAATACCAAATGGAAGTCAAGTACCCGCACCTCTTCATTACGGCTTAATCTCTAATTTCGGGACGAAATTTCTAAAAGTAGGGAATGCTGTAACATTTCGGTTTTCGTTTAATGCCTTTGTAATCGTTACCCGACCCGGTTCGTGTTCGGGTGAGTTATTAATAAAAGATTCCTTTTATTTAATTATTTATTTTATATATTTATTATTAAACTATCAAAGAATGGCAAAAACAACCCTTAACTAAACATTTGACCTTGTTTGCACCCAACTCAATAAACCAAGGACCAAGTTGCAAATAAATCAAACCCTTTTCCCTCCTCTTCCTCTCATCCCGTTGCCGATACCCCCCCCCCCCCTCTATTGCCTGACCCTCAATTCTCGGACATAATCAAAAATTGATATCACCATATCGTTTGTGACAAAAAAAGCATCACACCGACACTTTGAATTTGGAAAAACGAATCAAAATGATAGCGAATTACGGGTATGAATCCGTGGCTGACCTAGGCTCTAAAATACTATAAATACACGCCTATAATCCAATTAAACGTGCACACACCTTCCTCAATCCTTCGCGATCACAAACCCTAACCTAATTGCTTCATACGAAGCTGTTAAGGTGCGATTTGAGTCCGAGTTCAGGCCATGAAGTTATAGCGTCGTTCTCCCCTATTTCATCATCAATTCGGGTAATTGAATTATTTATAACAATCGTTTCTGGCTGCTAATCATTAACCCTAACTAAATTTAAAAAAACAACAAACAAATCAACAAGTTCAAGATTCTAGGGTTTATAAGGGATTTGGGGAAGAACCTGCTGGGTGTTTATAAATAATGGGTTCCATGTTCTTAACAAACAAGCAGACCGGCCGGGTGGCCAGTGCGTTCTGGTAAAACCATGGAACCGGTCCAGGCGCGGGTTTGAACCCCCTGGACCCGGTTTTACTTATTTATTTTATTTTTACTTGAATATTGTTTCATTGTTATTAAAATCATAATATAATATTAAATAAACTTTGTTTAACGAAACCGAACCTTGAAAGTATTATTTTGCCCATGGTTTCGCGTCTATAAATGTATATATTTTTATATAAATATATAAGGATAAATAATATGAAATTTCGTTTATATAATTCATTTATATATATATATAATGTTTATTAATATGTGATATCGCTTGTTATTTATTTAAGATCTATTTACTTGAAAATATAAAAATGGATAAAATATATATAGCTTACCCAATAATAGTATTAACACAAATAATAATAATAATAACAATAATAATAAATAATAATAATATTAATAATAAAAATAATAATAAATAATAATAATATTAATAATAAAAATAATAATAATAATCTTAATTATAATAACAACAAATAATGCATCTCCTAAAAACCCTAAACAACTCTCAAATATTTCAAACCGATTAAGATGCAATAATGACATCTCATGAAACCTCAAATCGTTATGGCTTATTAATTCTTTTCCTCATTTATTAATTATACTATCGTTAACAATTAGGGCATCTTTGTTGACGTATCTTGAAGGTTAACATGTTCATCCTCATTTTCTTTTATTATTATATCATCCTCATTTAATCCACATATAAGGTAAGTAATTCACATCCCCCTTTTTACCGTTTTATATTTTGGGGGCGTTATGCGTTAATCATTTTTCACTACAATTCCACTATTTCGTTATATGATATTGCTCAATTAGTTATGCGCGCAAATGTGACTATGTGTTTACTTTATGTTTTGGTGGTTGGTATCTCATCCTCATCCTCATTAGTATGATCATACGCCATCGGAGTAACTCGTTATCCATGGGATTCGAGTGAAAAGATAAATTTTATGTTATTGTTATGCTAGTAGTAGTATTTCATATTTACGCAAGGAATTGTCATTTTTTATATTATATGTATTCAAAAACCGTGATTACTTGCTCAACTTTATGTTGACAAACTATGTATTTTCCCGCGTGGCGCAGGTAGCTATATTGGATGAAGAAACAAGGGATTAAAGAGTACTTGGACCTTAGGATGCATGATGAATTAAAGACTATTTATTTCTTTTTATTAAATTGTTATGTTTATTTCTATGAGACAATGTTTGTGCTTTGCGTATTTGAATAATATGAATTTAATAATTTAGATATTGACACGTGGATTTATTTTAGTGTCTTTTGAGCTATGATACAATTATGTCGCACCCCGGCATATTCCGTCATAGGTTGGGGTGTGACAATTCTGGCCGATCTCGGTTGCAATTTCACTATCACATTATCGGCCGTCGGAAAACACTCTCTCTCAACCTTCATCCCCTGCATCTGCAGTCGCCAATTTGCAGATACAAGCATTGTTGTTAGTTCAGGTACACTAAGTTCTCTGTTTTTAAAATTTATTGAAATATCTCAAGATGCATTGTTTGTTAAATAGTAATACTTATTTGTGTTGGATCACAAGCAAGTGCTAAAGTAAATATTATTGCTGGTGGAGCAACGCCACTACACATTGCTGTTGATATTGGTAACATGGAATGAACGCATGCTTGCTAAAAGCTGGTGTTGTTCTCAATATGGCTGATGAGGCTAAACTTTGTTTGTCATGGTATTTGTGGCTCCCATTCATTAAAAAAAACTCAGCTCACTTTAGGATGGTTTAAAGCCTGTAGAAGTTGCATTTGCTCGAGGTAACTGGGGTGCTGTTGAGATGCTTTCATGCTTTTATCTTTATCATCTCAAGTGGAAACGGTTAAAGATTGTACAGTTGATGGTATAATTTACCATATGTAATCTGAAGGTTCCAAAGAACATGCACACACTTGAATCTATATATGTTTTTGAGCATATATCAAATAACATTATGATTTATGTGGTGGTGATGATTTGGATTGGAATAATGTATAGTTTTTTAGATGGAATTGTATGTGTAATTTACTTAAAAAGATTACCGGGTACCCATAGATGTAGTGACTATAAAATAAGTTATGATAAATATGGACATGCTTACAGATCCGTTAAAGATGTTGGAAAGTTTTGAAGCCGCTAACTTTTCAGTTTTGGAGAAAGTGGTGGACTATTCAATATATTTACTATTTCAATATATTATATTTTTAAAGATTTTGTAGGATAAGTTTTATGGCAAAGCAACGATAACCTATATTTTAATTTAACTATTTGTTTGTAGAACAAAGGAAACATATGCTTAGGCATTCTTGATGGTAGTGATTTGCTTGAGGATCACATATAATTATTGGAGGTGTGATTTGGTTGTAAACTGGTAATGTTAAAAAGAGTATAGTATGCAAAAGAATAAAATAAATTTTTTCATGGATTAAATGGGTCGTGTCTTTATCCATCCATGAATGCATGTGTCGTGCTTGGTTCATGCCTTACACGATTTTTGTGTTCGACTCACCAATCCGTGAAGACGACTCATTTAACACCCCTATGATCTGCTAATAGTGGTCTCAAAAAATATTTTTTGAAAAATACTTTGTCTATCTCATAGTGTTTAGCAAGTTTTAACCATATTACTTATTACTATATCTATTGTGGTTATATTTTATATATTGCAGATAAACAAAGGAGATTATTACTATAAAAACAGAAGAAACATAAAGTAAAAGGTTCTAATGGGATTTTATACTTGAGTGATGATCTTTAGCAACTACTATCCCCCTTTAATATTTTAACCCATTTCCGGGTCAGTACTAATGCTTATGAACCGTTGGTCACCCCACCAGCTAGCATAACCAGAGCATGTTTGGTGTTTAGCCGATCTGCCACTGATTCGTTTGTAGGCTGGTGCGACCCTACTTGCAGTGCAAAGATGTAATTACAAGAACACATCTCTCATTTGGCCCGATTAGTAATTTTTAATATTTTATTTAAAATAAATACAATCTGAATTTTCTGATTTATAGTTGATCTTGGTAGACTTCTAAAGTAGTGTGTTTTGTTTTGATATTTTGATGACTCTCATTTGACCCTGCATGTTTCTACTGATTTTTTTTTTCATTTTTTGTTTTGTATTTTTCAAAAAAATCATTTTTATTTTTGCCGAAAACATCAATTTCACATCCCCACACTTATATTTCACATTGTTCTCAATGTGAAAAAAAGGAAATCACAAATGAAATTATGCAAAAAATAAATTATTGAACTGGAATAGACTCCCTTGGTAAATATGATAATATGCCTCGTGAGTCGTGTTCGTGCCCTCCAATTCCAACGCAATGGACAACATTTTTTTCAAATAATTGAATCTCTCATGAATGAAAAGTGGCATACCCACACTTGTTTAGAACCATAGCTCATCAACCATCTCATATGCAACCCTGAAACAACCTGCAAGTTAGAGAAGAAACACCCGACAGAGCAAAGAAGTAAAACCAAAATAAAAATAAAAAGAAAAAGAAAACATAGTACTGGGTTGCCTCCCGGGAAGCCCTAAGTTTACAAAAGAGTCTTCAGCCGGACTCGTTCCCAAAACCTCAATCAGGAGGCTTCTCCTTTATCTCTTCCTATCAGTGCTCTTTAAGACTCTCCTTTTACAATTAGTTGGGAATAAACTAATTTCCAAACTCATGTGGGCACAAAAATATGCATTCAGCTCAATCCACCAATTATTGAAATTCTGAGGATGTGAAACATTCGGCACACTTGGATTTCTGAGTCCAGATATCCTCCTTCTTCGGGCTCTTTATTTGCGTGACGATCCACGAATGAATATTTCTAAAAATTGGTTAGCTTTACCGCGCAAATACGGATAATGTTTCACAATGAGATGCGTTCTTTATTCTATAGTTCTTCTAATATCCCTGTGATTCCTCTTTGGTGTTTAATTTCTTAACTGGCTCCCCGAATAACAATACTTCAAGCTCCTCAAGATCTCTTTCCGGGTTAAAATCTCTTTCATCCATATCAACTAAACCCACCAAATCTTCACCAAATACATCCCTAAGCTCGTTCTCCTAAGAGAGAATACACTCCTCTGTCTGATTCTGCAACCCAACATCCTCAAACTCGATCATCGGCTCACTAATTTGTATTTGACTCTTTAAGCCTAGCCGAAACTCATCAATAATATTGGAAAGTGGTGCATTCATCAATGTTATAGATGACACGAAAGAAATCCATTAATATCTCTTCTGGATGTGGTATGTAATCCATCATTTCACCAGATGAGTCTTTACAACCGATAACATTCCCCATCTTATCAAACACTGGGCAGAATCTGGCCTCGTAGTAACACTCCATGACAATCATTGTAAAGATAAACTTAAACAGAAAAAGATCACGTGCACCAAATAGTAGTAATAAACAATATATTAAATAAATATAAACTAATTTAAAACAATTAAACTAAACTATATTAACCTAACTCCTACGACTCAAAATAGTCTCGAAAAAAAATAAAAATAAAATAATAATAATAATAATGATAATATAAAATAAAATAAAAACTAGTTAGACTCTTGTGACTCCTAAAACAAAACAAATAGCATGGACGTAGCAAGTCTAATCAAAGCTAATGAACGCAATCGCCAAGAGTTCTCCGGCAACAACGTCAAAAACTTGATGTACTAAAAGTATTTACTAATTTATTATGAAAGGTTTGAATACAATTGAGATAGAGATAAAACTTGTTTAAAGATCAAGAAATAAACTAATATTAAAAATGATAATGATAATAATAATTTTAATAGTAATGATAACATAAAAAAAATATAATACATGTGATTTTCAAAGTGTAGGGCACTTTTGAATTTATTTTTATTTTTTCTTACTTTTTTTTAAATTATATATATAATTAAAAGCAACTGAAAGTTTTCTCACATAAATTACTGTAGATAAAAGGTATAACCTTTTATGCAGGATGTACAAATGATTGATACTACATGATCTAAACCACCACTGACCACTATACCTGCCTGTTGTGGTCCTATCTCACCTTCCCATCACCGCCTTCCGTCTTTCTCACTTTCTCTTCCTCTTCCTCATCTGAGATTTTATTTACTATGATCTATTGCTAGTTAACAATCGTTTCTCTTTGTCGATAGCGTCTCATCATACGTGTTCATATCTAGAAGCTTAATTTCGAAGAATCGGTGGTCCGACTATTGCACATGAAGTAGATCATCGAAACCTATTGTTGCTAATGAAGATGACAATGAGCTCTGATAGAGATCATAATTGATCTCGATTGCTAATGAATTCTTTTTTTTGTTTTTTGTTTGGGGGTTTCTTCAAATATCATTTATAATGGTGGTTTCAATTGCTTTCAGCTTCTTTAGGGGAAGAGTGTCTACGATTGAGTCCGGTCGTCCGGATATGGTTTTGCAGGTATGAAAATTTTGTTCTTGAAAAGCCTTTTCATTTGTACTTTGTAGCGGGTACCGGTACCAATTTGGTACCTGCTTTTTGTGTTTTCCGGGGTCGTAGTTTCGGTACGGTATGATACATTGGTTGATTTGCCTTTGAATAATGTACCGGTACCCTTTTTGGTGATCTTTGGGCTCAACAGTTTCGGTATAAGTACCAGTACTGAGCTCATTGTGTCCTAATATTCACCTCACAAGGAGAATCGGTCAAAGAGGTTGAAAGCTATGTAAAATTCTGCTTCTAATGCATATGAATATTCAATGGTTTAAATTATTATTGTTTCTATAAAATACAAATAACTAATCCCAAAACGTTTCAAGGTCGACACAACACGACCTCTTTAGATCCCTACTAAAACATGACCCCATTCTGTCTCAACCCGTTTTGACCTGTTACTATACCCATCTAAAGGTGTCAACCGTGACGGTTGTAGGTAGGCGGTGTACTTAGTTAATGAAAGAACGAAAATTATCATTAGTTATGCCTAATAGTGTACTGAGCTAGGCAATTACAGATCATTGGAGCTGTTTCACTTATGTTTATTAGGAGCTATGATTACTCTTTGTAATTGAATTACAATGGCCTATAACATAATCTTACCCATAGCCCAATTACACATATGAATGAAATGTTTAATGCAGATTAATAAGATTCTCACGCTACTAACCAAGAGAAGCTCAACTCCCGCCGATAGGCGTTGGTAGCAAGATGTAGCCCTCCTCCTCCTTCAAAGTAAAAATTCTCCAACCATTAAGATAACATATTTTGCAGGTGAAGCTCAAGTCTAAAGTTTCTGTCTCATCATACCAGGTGGAATTAATTTAGACTTTTTGTCATCTCTTTTAATTTTGCGTTCCTATTTATTTTTTTTTTACTAAAATAGAAAAAGAATGTCATTGGACATACTCTAATCACGCACTGGAGTATTTGCTTAGATATTTTTTTTTTTGTTTTAGTTTCTCTTTTGTATTTTTATTTTGTTTAGGATAAAAATTATCAATACGATTTTGGAGGTTCTATAGCTATTGCATGTTTAGTAAGCGTAAAGAGATCACGAGATGCCCAATTTCAACCACATCCAGGTTAGCATTGCAATTTAAAAATGAAAATGTTATGAACTAATGGTTTTCTACATTAAAATGCTTTATGAAACAATTGAGTCTTTTGGGATCTAAGACTACAATGAAGAGCCCTAAAAGGACATCAATGAGGTTGAGCTAGGAACACATATTACGAGTTGATCAATATGTCTATCTGTGCTACTCTTCAGTTGATGTTTGTTGGTCACCTTATTATGTTTGTATCCAAAGAATTATTCGAACTTGTATTGCATTTTATATGCTCCATTGCAACAAACATGTTGTTTTAGGCTACTTGGGTGGGTTAGCACATATTATCATTGCTGAAATTACTGTTTGAATATTTATTGCTGAACATTGATCGAACAATTATTGGATATTGAAAAATCACTGTAAATTGTTGAATGGGTTTACATATAACTTAAATGATTTTTGAATTATGTTTCAACTGTCTTTAGTGATGGAAACAGGGCACATAAATATGTATGCACAAAACCAGTATCTATAAAACCAAGGTAGTGTACAAAACCAAGTTCTAATTTACCAACAATATGGCTGCTTTATAAAATGAATGAACTTATGAACATGTCTTAACATGCAAAACACGGCACTAACTTGGCCCGTAGCAACGCACGGTGGTTCGTTTACTAGTTATAAGAATTGGATAATTTACAGTTATAAGAATTGGATAATTTACTTGTGGAACATGGTTAAGATAGAAGGTTCTAGAATGTTCTCTTTTTAAATCTTATGATTAATTTAAATATTTAGGATAAAATTAATAATAATAAAATATTTTGTTACGCGTTATAAAATATTAATCTAGGCATTCCGATTCAGCGTGTCATACTAACTATTAAGCACGATTATGATAAACTGATCATAGGATCATATAATTATGCATATAAAGATAATGTTATTCAATAAATGACACGTAATTCAACACTAATAAATGTAGACGATGAAATTAATACGAGAACTTTATTAAATATGAGCACAAAAGGCTAGCGTTTTTACAAGAAAAATCCATAGATATTACAATTGAGAGGAAATTTGAGCAGCGTAACGAGAGAGAATTAAACAAATAAACAGATCGATTAATTTCATTAAGTTACAGGGTATATATAGGAGATGACTCGTCTGCTATACATGCATAGCGAATGAGCCACATTCGCTACGCCATTCGCTAGACATTCCTCTAGCGAATGGCCTAATACATTAACCTCCCATTCTCTAACATTCCCTAGCGAATGGGAAAGCAAAACAATATTCATTCGCTATACAGTCCATAGCGAATGGGCATTTACATTAAAAAACTAGTCCTTAGACTATTACATAATTAAAAAATTGATAAACAAAGAACGAGACGACTAAAGATGCATCAATAGTTTAGATGGGAAATTCTTGTCACATAGCTCCCCTAAGGCTGCCCTTCACCGACACCAGCCTTCTTGAATCTGATGTGATACATCCCTATTTATATCCCTGTCACTCAGAAGAAAAGACATACTTGAACTTTTTTGCCTGGGGGACCACATTCTCCTGAATGGTGATATGGATATCCTCCTCTTCGATAACACTATTGAAGTTACAGTGAAGAGACTCCATCTTGAAACAACTAACCCTTAGGCCATTGCCTTCCAAAGCCACTCGCCACTTTTCTTTCATAGTATAATGATTATTCTAACCAGTTATAGTGTGTTTATTCATATAGTTTACTTTGATAACAATCTTGGGACAACATGTTTACTATTGTTTAGCTCACGTGTTTAATTCGCCGCTAAGGTAGGCTATGTTGTTTCTCTTTGTTTCTTTAGCTCGATCACCCACTCCCACCATCAGTCCCGACCCAATAAAATTACCGGAATACCCTCTTCCATCTCAGTTTAAAAAAAACTAAACTAAAAGTCACATTAATAAATGCTAAATCAAGACTAAAAAGGTATTGTGTGAGCAAACATGATGATGGCAGCCACATAACATAATTTGATTTTAGCAAATTACATGACTCTAAAATCAAGAAGCAAACAAAACACAACGTGGGTTCTGTTTTCAGGGAAATCTTTACATTTTGATTTTGAAACGTGACGTAGGGTCACGGGGGGTCTGGCGGCAGACTCCAAATAACCAAAATAAAATAAATAATAGGGGTTTTCACATTCGTTTGTTTAAGCAGCATTTATAGCCGCCACACCTCTTTCTTACACAAATACAAATCTATCTCCTTTACCTGGACTTGTAACCAAAAGGGTATTTGAAGAAACGTGGATCGGCTCACTGGTAGACGATCAACTTTCCTCGGGTATGAGTATGCTATTTCACCGATGGTTCTCCGGAGTATGAGTTCTTCCACCTACAAAACGAGCAGCACCGTGAACTTACCCCTCAGAAAGGGACAGAGGGGTCCTCTTTGGGGTAACCCTCCGGTGTGAGAATAAGAGATTGTAGGAGAAGATAATAATAATCTGAGAGTGAGTAAGGAATTGGAATGTATTTTCTTGCTTACCTCCCCTTGTGGAGGTGGTGTGGTATTTATAGTGTTAGGGTTTCCAATGATTGGGCTCAGATCCCATTAGGGCCTTTTTGGCCTCCTCCTATTGCTTTGCGCCACGTGTCCTTAGGACACCTGGTGCTTTTTCATTGATTATTCTCTGACCCAGGCATTTTACCTGACCCATGTGCAATCACGTGGTAGCACATGGGTTTTGCTGAGTTGTCCACCTTTCATTGGCAGCTGTCAACATCAGCATATTCTTATTCCTTAAAGGATACCTTCTGGAAGGTTTGCTGACGAGCACAATCAAGGTTGTCCTTATCCTGATTTGGATAAGGACGAGGTTGATTATGTGCACGTGTGATATGCGCCTATCCTGAGGATGCGCGAAGTCTTCTCTTTATTCTCACGCGCAGATGTTTCATGCGCAGATGTGATATGCGCAAGCATATGTAATATGCGCCACGCGCAGATGTGATATGCGTGAGCATGCGATATGCGCCATGCGCAGATGCGCCACGCGCAGATGTGATATGCGTGAGCATATATGGTGCGCGAGCATGTGATACGCGTGAGCATATGTGATGCGTGAGCATATATGATATGCGCCGTGCGCATAGGTTTTGGCTTTGTGCCTTCATGATATCTTGATTTCAAGCCTCTTGTCTATATCTTGTGGATTGACCCGCCCCGCTCGATGTTAAGGCGGGTACATACCTCTTCAAGCCCCCCCAGTCTAATGTGTGTCTTGTCTCGCGAGAGCGAGGTAAGATAGATATTAGACTTAATAGTTCTCTTTTAATAGGGTTTTGTCTTTTCCTTTTTATTTCTCATCGTTGCGCGAAATTCTATCCTTGTGGTTGAAATGAATCGTCCATGTACGTGGTTGGTTGGTGCTGACATGCGTCAGAGATGGAGACGTGTCAGACTTTTCGTGTGCTCGAGGTGCTACAGTTGCCTTTCATGTCCCCTCACACAGTGTCAGGAACACGTGTCGCGCTCGCGTTGGCCTGCACCTGCGAGTGGGGGCGCGTGAACTCTGATCAGTACCTGTTTCGTTCCCTTTATGTCCCCTCACACAGTGTCAGGAACACGTGTCGCGCTCGCGTTGGCCTGCACCTGCGAGTGGGGGCGCGTGAACTCTGACCAGTACCTGTTTCTCTCTCTCCTGGGCCTATAAAAGCAAGCCTTTTGAGTTGTTATTCTTCATCTTCATTGTTATTTCAGAGCTTTCCTTTCCATTTTTATTCCGATTTCCGTTCTTGAAGTAACCTCTGTTTGATTTTACAGTTGTATGTCTGATAACCCAGACACCACAATCTCCCCAAGCAGACGCCGTGTAAAATCATTAGTCATGTCCACTTTGAAGAAGACCGGCAAGGGAAAACGGGCTGCTGAGGCCTCGTCGGAGGAGGTGGGGAAGGGCAAGACAGTAAAGAGGTGGGATGAGATTCCCTGTAAATTGAGACAGTCTGATTTTGACAGTCTCATCGCCTCTCAGGGTTTTCTCCCTGAGTATGGCTGTATGCTTCCGGCGGCCGGGCAAACGGCGGCAGATCCGCCCACCGGCTATATCTCCTTATATTGCCATTTTTTCACTCACTGCAACCTTCGTCTCCCGATGACGAGGTTTATGGGTGCGCTGCTTAAATTTCATGGGATTCACATATCCCAAGTCCATCCTTTTGGAGCGCGAGGAGCCAACCCCTCGGCGCTCTCAATTTTTTTGTAAGCCAAAAATCCAAGATTCTTGGTTCTCATTCGTTCCTCGCAGTCAGAAGGTCAAGTGCTGCACTGTTTCCTTCAAGAGCCTTCATGACTGGTCTGAGAAATTTTTCTATATTAAGGCTGGTGTGATTCCCATCCGCATGACCATGCGCGCGATCACTTCTGCGCCCGCGGATGTGAATGTTCTTAAGAACCCAACTGGCGCATGGGTTAATAAGTTGACTGCTGAACCATCCCCCGCCAAGAATATTTGCGAGGAGGCGCTGGTGGGGGTTGGCATGAGCAGGAGGTGGGCCGACAGCGCGACTGAGCCTGTTATCCAAGTTGACGGATTATGTGAGTTATTAGCTCATTGCATGATTTCTGCGCGAATATAATTCGTTTTGCTGATATCATTTGTCTTGTTTTATGCAGTAAGCAAGGAGTACGTCCACGCCGCCTATGATGAGCATATGGAGGGTGGCTCTGTCGCGCTGGGCGCTGGGGAAGTTGGCTTCCCCGATCGCTTCGCTGATATGTTCATCCCTGTTGATTTGGGATTTTGCTTTGACAGCGATGCGCCTGGTAGGCCTTTGTACTTATGCTTATGCCTTTAGAATACCAAATTTGGTTAACATTTCTGTTGCACGTATTGTAGATGCGCTTGAGAACTATGAGCTGGAGCTCGCGGAAGAAGAGGTGGAGGAGGAAGCTGAGGTGCCACAACTCAAGCGTAAGGCTAAAGGGAAAACTGGATCAGGGGCCAGTAAAAAACAGAAGAAAGATGATGCCCCTGTTGCTCAGGATCCTCCTGCTCAAGCGAAGGGACTTGAGAAAACCAAGGGGTTTACCTCCAAGTTTTCCTTGTCTTCTTTGCCTCTAGGTGTGGGCAGTTCTCCTGTCCACACGAGGTATGGTGCCGCCACCTCCTCTCTTCGCGCGGCGGAAAAGGCAAGCGGCGCTGCGCCTGCTGTTTCCTCTTCAACAGGTATACTTTGTTTATACTTTATGGTTTTATGAGCGTGATTCCGATAGAGTTATTAATGAATCTTTGCTCACTCAAATGTTTGTAGAGCCGGCGACCTTGGTGGATCAACCTCAGGCGCAACAAGGTACCGAGGCTGCGCCGAAGGTTGCTTTGAAGTCCCCTGTTTTGCCCTCAAAAAGGGGGAAAATGGACTTCATGGCGATGTTTAACTCGCGAACGGCGGTGCGCCAAGGTATATATTGCACTTTTATTTTCTGACTTTTTTCTTTTTAGATCAAGTCTTGAATCATTTCTCTTTGTTGGTTTTTTCATAGGCATTATAGCTGGCACACAAGCTGCTGGCGGCACTGCTGGCGCCGGCGCCAGCGCCGTTGGTTCTGCTCCTGCTCCTGCAAGCACTGAATCTCCCCTCATTAGGATTACTAAGGAGCAGGAGGCTGTTTTACGCGCTGATCTCGCGGCGTCGAGACCTCCCTCACCTCCTCCTGCGCGCAGCCCTCCTCGCGAGACTGGTTTTGATTTTTCCAGGTCGCAGGAGAAAAGGCCTGTTACAGAGGAAGATGAGGAGGCCCATTTTGAAGACTTCGATGGCGGCCGCGCAAGCCCTAATCTCGTGGCGCAGTCTTCTCATGGGGCTGGCGCTGACTTTTCTACTTGCTCCCCGCAGGTATAAGTTCGTTTTGCTCCGCTGCGCGGACTTCCATATTAGTGTTTAGATGACTAGAACGTTGCTTTGTGTTTGCAGGAAGCCGATCACATATACCGCCCGAGATGGAATATTACTGATGATAGCTCATTTCAGTCCATGGGGGTGTGTGAAGACTTCTGGGCTCACTCTGTGCCTCCAGCTGAAAGGAGGTTTCAGGAGGAGCGCGCCCGCGTGGACTTGCTCAACGACCATCTTTTCGCTGGGTCAGCGTTCTTTGCTGCCTCCCAAGAGCTTCGCTATGATTATGTAAAGGTGCGTGATGCTCTTGCGGAGGCCAAGCAAGAGGCTAAGGTATCTGCTTGGAATCTTTCTGACGCTCGAGAGAGAGCTGAGAAACTCCAAGCAGAACTCAGCGAGAACCGAGCAAGTGCCAACGCTGCCTTCGTGAAGCGCGGGCATGAGCTGCAGGCTGCGCGGGAGAAGCTGCAGGCAGCAGAGGCGGACGCGGCCAAGTATGCGCGGCGAGTGCGCGACTTGGAGCTGGATGCAGAGGCGCGTGACCAAGCACTTGTGCAGTCTATCACTGACAAATCTTCATTAGAGAGTGAGGTTGCGCGCCTGAAGAAGGAGCTTGAGGCCGCGCGGGCAGAGAAGAATGAAGCCCTGGCGACGGCAGCGTCTAGCCAAGAAGCGCTCGATGCTGCGCGAGCGGAAAAGAAAGAGGCCTTGGCGGCAGCAGCGTCCGACAGAGAGGAGCTGAAACAAACCAAGGAAACTGTTGAGTTGTTAAACTCTCAGATTCCTGCTCTTGAGACGTCTGTTTCTTCCCTCGCGCAGGATCGCCAATGGCTAGTCTCACAGGGTATGACTCGTTGCGCTTATGCGATGAAATACTCAGACGAGTTTCAGACCCTTGTGATGGATTGCAACGCTGCCTCGCGCTTGGTGGGTCGAGCTGAAGGGTTTAAGGATGGCTATGAATATAGCATGCTGAAGAAGAACCCATCCGACTACCCTTATCAGCTCGACGTTGTCTGCGCGGACATGGCCGAGGTGGGGGAGAAGTATTTGAATACTCCCATTCCCATCCTTGAGCAGGTATTTTAACCTTAATGAGTTTACCTTGACTTATTTTCCTAGTCTTTTTGTACTCACACTTTTCCTTATGCTTTGCAGATAGCCTTGCTTGCTGATCAGCCCGATCTCGGCGCTCTAAAGAAATTACTTGACGAGTGTGAAGGGGCTGGTGGCGGCGATGATGGCGCGGGCAATGCTGCCTCTGCTAGCGGCTCTGGCGTGGCCAAAGGACCCGCTCCTGACACTATTGTGATAGAAGACGACTCCATTCAAGACGAACAGCTTGACTATGGCAAGTTTGGAGATGACGAGGAGCGGGCTGCGCCAGATGCTGAGGGAGGTAATGATGAGGGCGATGAAGAGGCTGACGTCGACATAGAGACTTGAGAAGCCCTTCATGTTTTTTTTTTTTTTTATTTGCAGTTTGTATCTCATCATTTTGTAAATTTGTAACCTTCTATGTTTTGGAATGAAATTTTGTTTTTCCCTTATTCGCATCTTGCGCATTCCCCATTCATCTCTTTATATTGCATGTTTGCTTGTTGAATATAAGATATGCTTGCACGTTGAAATAAGAACAAGGTTGTAAGGAAATTATTTTACTTAATCCTTGTCATATTTTAAGTGATTTTGCAATATCCTGACTATGTTGACACGTGTCTTGGCGTTTCATTATTCCTCTTTTGCGCGACGTTATCGCGCATTTATTATAGGGAATTATGAGTTTTTTAGCCTTTACGTGTCAGTATGTGTTACTCTGATATCCATTACAATTCCATGCGCGACCTCGACCTGAGACCTTAACAACTATGTTTTGGCATGTGCTTTGCCTTAGTTGTGCTTAGGTATTTTTATGGTCTAGCTGCGCAGCATGTAGGATGGATCTTGTGAGTGATTTGAGCTAAGGCTCGTATTATTGGGCTAAGGCCCTGAGCTAAGGCTCATATTATTGGGCTAAGGCCCTGACGTTTTAGAGTTAAAACTCGTTAACGCGTTTGAGCTTGAAGCTCGCGCATATATGTTTTACTTCGTTTTATTTTTATTTTGATGTCAATACAATGTTGTCATATTGCTCAAAATTAATAAAGGGAAGTGTGAAACATGTATGCAAAAGGTAATAGAACACACATTAAGAGAAGATAGCGCGTATCATTATTCATAATGGCTTAAAAAGCCTTTATTACAAACTTGACAATTTTTACATGAAACATTTTCTAAGCTGTGCTGCGTTCCATGCGCGCGGGATCTTCTTTCCATTCAAATCTTTTAAAGCGTATGCGCCTTTTCCCAATTCTTCCGAGACTTGATAAGGTCCCTCCCAATTGGGGGACATCTTTCCCGGGGGTATCGCGCGGCTAGCTTCATTGTTTCGAAGGACAAAATCATTCTTCTTGAAGTGGCATTCTTTCACGCGTTGATTGTAATATTTTTCTAGTTTTTTCTTGTATTTGGCTTCACTGATGATAGCCGCTTCTCTGCGCCCTTCAAGTAAGTTGAGATCCAACCTTCTTTCGCGCTCGTTATCAATCTTACTCATCATGAGCACTCTATGGGATGGGCATCCAATTTCTGCTGGAATCATAGCCTCCGTTCCATAGGTTAGGCTGAACGGGGATTCGCCATTGCTGGTTTTGCTTAATGTCCTGTGCGCCCACAGGACATTAGGTAGCTCCTCGACCCATGAATGGGATTCTCCCTCCAACCTTTTCTTCAGCCCATTTAGCAAGCTTTGGTTCGCGCGCTCCACTTGGCCATTCCCCTGAGGGTGGTATACTGAAGTGAAGATTTGGTTGATGCGCAATTCCTTGAGCCAGCTGGATATCTTCCTGTCGGTGAATTGTTTGCCATTGTCGCTCACAATTTCCATGGGCAGGCCAAAACGGCATATGATGTGGCTCCAAATAAATTGCTTCATCGCCTCGGCTGTGATTTTTGCTAGTGGCTTGGCTTCAACCCATTTTGTGAAATAGTCTACTGCCACTACCAAAAATTTTACTCGCCCTTGCGCTTGCGGTAGGGGACCCACAATATCGATTGCCCATTTGTGGAAAGGCCATGCGGAGGTCACCGGAATCAAGTTGTTCTTTGGCCGCATGGTGTTTGGCGCATAGCTCTGACACGCTTTGCATTTTTGAATCTCTTTTAACGCGTCCAAGTACATGCCTGGCCAATAGTAACCTGCGCTCATTGCCTTGGCAACCACCATGCGCGGGCCAGCATGTATTCCACAGATTCCTTCGTGTATCTCTCTGATCACATAGCTTGCTTCCTCAGCATCTAGGCATTTCATGAGCGGTCCAAGATAAGAGCGTCGATATAATGTACCATCAAGCAGTTCATAGTTCTGCGACTTGTGTCTTATCTTCCTCGCCTGTGCGCGATCGTCCGGTACCTTTCCCTCCTTCAAGAATTCCATTATTGGAGTTATCCATGATGAAGGGGTTGTATGAATTACAAGGACAGACTTCGCTCCCACCGACGGGTTGCTCATTACTTCTACCCTGACATCTTTGCCAAAGTGATCGAAGCTGGTTGATGCCATCTTACTCAGCGCGTCAGCAGACTTGTTTTCACTGCGCGGAATATGTATGATTCTGAAGAAGTCAAATTGCTCGATGAGCTTTTTCGCCTGCTCTAGATACAGAGGCATGGTATTCTCCTTGGCATCATAAAGGCCATTGACCTGTGCTGCCACCAAGTATGAATCAACATGGGCCTCTAGCTTTTTAACTCCGAACTTGTGCGCGATGCGCAGACCAGCCAGCAGGGCTTCATACTCAGCTTCATTGTTGGTGCTCTTGAAATCCAACCTGATTGCGCAAGTATACTCATGACTTTCTGGATCCACCAGCTTGAGGCCTGCGCCGGACCCTTCATTGTTTGAAGCTCCATCAGTGAATAATCTCCAAACATTTTCTTCATTATTGGCTCGCGGAGGGTCTACCTCGCGCTGAGCCTCTTCAATTTTTCCTTCAGGGATTTCTGCGATGAAATCAGCTAAGACTTGTCCCTTTATTGCTGGACGGGGCTTATACGCGATCGTGTGCTCTCCTAATTTCAGCGCCCATTTTGTCAGCCTTCCTGAGAGCGCGGGACGCCGCAAGACTTGCTGGATGTTATAACCAGTCAGAACTTCAATAGGATGACCATTGAAATATCTATGAAGCTTGCGCGACGCGTGTGTTAGTGACAAAACTAACTTTTCCATGATGGAGTAGCGCGTCTCAGGATCTGTCAGCACCCGACTCACATAATAGATTGGTGTTTGGATTCCCTTGCGATCCACCAACAACACTGCGCCGATGGCGCGCTCTCCTGCTGACAGGTACAATGTTAGAGTTTCGCCAGGAAGTGGAGCTGTGAGCGCAGGCAGATTTATCAGACATTCTTTTATCTCACTGAAAGCTTGCTCGGCCTCAGGCGTCCACTTGAATTGGCTTTTCTTTAGGCAATTTCTCAATGTGTTAACGAATGGGGTAGATTTGCTTGCATGGTTCGCTAGGAACCTGTTGATTGATACCAATCTACCATTCAACTTTTGAACTTCTTTTATGGTGGATGGTGAGGGCATGTCAAGGATAGCCTCCACCTTCTCTGGGTTCACCTTGAAACCATCCTTGGTGACCATTACACCGAGAAATTTCCCTTCTTCTACGCCAAATGTGCATTTGCTCGGGTTGAGCTTCATGTTTACTTCCTTTAGGCGCCAAAGGGTTTCTTCGATGTCTTTGAGCATTTGTTTTTCCTCCCTGCTTTTGATCACCAAATCATCCACGTAGACTTCTAGGTTTCTTCCAATTTGCTGGTTGAAAACCGCGTCCATGAGTCTTTGGTAGGTGGCTCCCGCATTCTTCAAACCAAAGGGCATTTTTGTGTAACAAAAAACACCCTTGTCGGTTCTGAAGGCAGTCTTGTCCTTGTCTTGTGGTGCCATATGAATTTGGTGATAGCCCTTATAGGCATCCAGAAAACATTTGAGCTTAAATGGCGCCACGGAGTCCACCTTCGCGTCAATGTTTGGGAGGGGGTAACAATCTTTTGGACATGCTTTGTTGAGGTCTTTGAAGTCAATGCACATCCTCCATGACCCGTTGCTCTTCTTTACCATCACAGGATTGGCTACCCATGTCTGGTATCATATTGGGCGGATGATGTTTGCGCGCAGTAGATCCTCTACTTGCTCATTCATGGCCTTTGCCTTCTCATCCCCCATGATTCTCTTCTTTTGAGCAATTGGCTCTACGGACTTGAACGTGTTGAAAGAATGTTGCGCCAGGTCTCGCGGAACCCTAGTCATATCGGAATGTTTCCACGCGAAGACCGACATATACGTTGTGAGCAATCTTTTCATTCTCAACCTTGTGTCGTCTGATATCGTAGCTCCAATTGTGATTGTTTGCTCTGGGAATTTTGGGTTGAGAATCCATTCCTCTGGCGCGTTGTTTGCCATTGGAAGTTTCATTCTCCCTTCCCGCGGAATACTTGTCACTGCGCACAAATGATCTCGGTATACAAATGTTACACCTGTTGGTGTTGGGAACCCCAACGCGCCGTGCGCTGGCGACGGTATGGCATTGAATTGGGCAATCGTTCCTCTACCCAAGATCATATTGTGGCATGAAGTGGTGGGCAAGACCAAGAAGTTGACAATTTCAGCTCGCTTGTGTTTCTCATCCCCCATAGTTAGTTCAAATTGTATCTGACCTAAGGGGTGAATGATTTCATTTGAAACACCCGAGATTGGTGCATTCACAATTTCGAGCCTTGCTTGGTCTGCTGGATCCAACTTCCTAAAACATTGCTCATACATGATGTCTGATTCACTGCCAGTGTCCACCAGGACTTTTGACACTTCATAATGAGCAATGTGTGTAGTGATGACTAGAGGACTGCTGATAGAAGGGCCTCCCCTGATTCTTGGGAAGATTACTTGTTGCTCGCGCCAATCTCCTTGGACTTGCGCGCTTCTCTTTCTCGATCTTTGCCCTTGCCTTCCTCCCTCGGCTACACAGATTCTTTTGAACTTTTTACTGGCTGAGGCTCCATCTGGTTGTTCATTCTCTGGTCTTGGGTTTTTCACCAGGTGAGCCAACTTGCCTGATTTCACATTTCTTTCAATCGCATCCTTCAAATGGTGGCATGCATCGGTGTTGTGCCCTGTGGACTTGTGAAACTCACAATACTTGCCACTGTTTGGTGGTCCCTTATAGTGTAGTGGCTTGGGGCTTTTAAACTGGACATTATCTGTGCTTAACACTTGTGAAGGCGTTTTAGTGAGGGGTGTCCATATTCTTGGTAGAGGTCTGTTAGGCTCTCTGCCCCCTCCCTCTTGTCACCCTCTCCGCGATTACGACTGTCTTTTTGGGGCTGGGGTGAGCTTGGTTGCGCTTGCTTTTCTGCGGGAGAAAAACTGGTTTGTTGCAACCTGGACCATACAGAGTTTTGTTTGCCCCTCCTTTCGTTGTTGATCGGTGCTTCTGCTTGGTTCCCTCTTTCTCTTGCTCTATCTTGGGCAATTTGTTTTTCATTTCGCGCGAAAACTCGCGATGCTTCCATTAGCTTGGCCCAAGTGGTTGGCATGCCATCTCTGCTCACGAGAGCTCTGCGGAGTTGATCACTGCGCGCACCTTGTATAAAGGCCACGCGCAAGAGTTGCTCAGTGATACCTCCAATTGCAAGGGATTCCTGATTGAAACGAGTTATGTAGTCTTCAATCGTTTCATCATTCCTGCGCACGCAGTGCATGATGTCATCAGGGTCGCGCGTGTGTCTGCGCTGCTGTACGAAGTGAGCTTGGAACTTCTCCAATAGCTCTTCGAACCCATCGATTTGCCCAGTCGGCAAGCTTTCGAACCAGACACGCGCCGCGCCCGTGAGGCAGCGAGCAAACATGTGACACCATGTTGGCATCGTCCAACTTTCTAGGTTTCCAGTGTTATAAAAACCTTGTAAGAAATCGTCTGGATCTGTTGTGCCATCGTACTTGCCCAACCCACTTGGCATCTTGGTTTTGTGTTGAATGGGAGCCTTCGCGATGCGCTCAGTGAATTTTGAATGCTTCACCAAGATGGCTGGCCTGTACGGTGTGGTTACGTCCACTTGCCCTCTCGCTGGTGGGCTGTACGGTGTGTACAGATCCAGATCGGCTTTGGCTCCAGGCGCCATGTTCATGTGCGCGCGGAGCTGTGAGCCTCCTGCATGAGTATCTCGCGTCTTCCTCATGCTGTGCACTTCTTCATCACTAAAATCAGCGTGTTCAGTGTGAACAGAGTGACCATCTTCCGGCGCGCGCGCCCTTTTTGTTGTTCCTTGAATGGTTTGCTTATCAAACGCGAGCCTTTGTGTTAGGTCGGCTAACTTTTTGTGTTTGACCAGCTCGTTGTATTTGTCCATTAAACGCCGTTGTTAGTTTATGAGCCATTCTTTAGGGTCATTTGTTTCATCTTCTGGACCCATTGGTCCTTTTTGTTTCGCGCCGGTCAAATTTTGGAACGTGAGATCGTCTGGAGGAGTTTCAGTCTGGCTATGAGGAGTTGTGATGAAGGGATGGTTATTGGTGGTGCGCGCAGAATCACGCGGCACCCTCAGAAACTGCTGTCCCTCATTAACATCCTCACGCTCAATATCCTCCAGAACTTGATCGCTGTTTCGAACACCAAAAACCATGATGAAGTTTTTCAGAGAGAACTGATGAGATTTTGTTGCCGTTGTAACAGGTGATGGCGCCAATGAAGAAACGTGGATCGGCTCACTGGTAGACGATCAACTTTCCTCGGGTATGAGTATGCTATTTCACCGATGGTTCTCCGGAGTATGAGTTCTTCCCCCTACAAAACGAGCAGCACCGTGAACTTACCCCTCAGAAAGGGACAGAGGGGTCCTCTTTGGGGTAACCCTCCGGTGTGAGAATAAGAGATTGTAGGAGAAGATAATAATAATCTGAGAGTGAGTAAGGAATTGGAATGTATTTTCTTGCTTACCTCCCCTTGTGGAGGTGGTGTGGTATTTATAGTGTTAGGGTTTCCAATGATTGGGCTCAGATCCCATTAGGGCCTTTTTGGCCTCCTCCTATTGCTTTGCGCCACGTGTCCTTAGGACACCTGGTGCTTTTTCAATGATTATTCTCTGACCCAGGCATTTTACCTGACCCATGTGCAATCACGTGGTAGCACATGGGTTTTGCTGAGTTGTCCACCTTTCATTGGCAGCTGTCAACATCAGCATATTCTTATTCCTTAAAGGATACCTTCTGGAAGGTTTGCTGACGAGCACAATCAAGGTTGTCCTTATCCTGATTTGGATAAGGATGAGGTTGATTATGTGCACGTGTGATATGCTCCTATCCTGAGGATGCGCGAAGTCTTCTCTTTATTCTCACGCGCAGATGTTTCATGCGCAGATGTGATATGCGCAAGCATATGTAATATGCGCCACGCGCAGATGTGATATGCGTGAGCATATATGATGCGTGAGCATGCGATATGCGCCACGCGCAGATGCGCCACGCGCGGATGTGATATGCGTGAGCATATATGGTGCGCGAGCATGTGATACGCGTGAGCATATGTGATGCGTGAGCATATATGATATGCGCCGTGCGCATAGGTTTTGGCTTTGTGCCTTCATGATATCTTGATTTCAAGCCTCTTGTCTATATCTTGTGGGTTGACCCGCCCCGCTCGATGTTAAGGCGGGTACATACCTCTTCAGTATTGTTCTAATCCTTCTTTGGCTTTAATCTTTCTTGCTTTTCAAATCTTTTTCTGGTGGTTAAAATGATGTAACAATGAGCATGTAATTCTTGTTTCTTATGATGCTGCATGTGCTTATATCGGTGTATGTGGACCTTGTCGAAAATTTGTTCTACAGGGTTTTTTTTAATGTTATTGGTATTCCAATGTGTAATGTTTATTAATTTATCAGGGGAAATTGTAATAAAAGACAAGAAGAAGTGAAGTATGTTCTTGTGACTGGAGGTGTTGTTAGTGGACTTGGAAAAGGAGTGACTGCTAGCAGTATTGGTCTTCTTCTTCAGGCTTGCGGTCTTCGTGTCACTTCAATCAAAATCGGTTTGTGTTTCTTATTAAATTTTCAGCAAGTTAGTTTGAACAGATATTACAAATCAAAGGTTTAAGATTTGAGAAGATAGGGATAGAGAAATCGAATCAATCATCATGGGACGGATAGAATAAAAAGCTCTCATTGTTTTTTCCACAATGTATAGATGGATGATTTAGATTAATGGCATCATTTTGTCTTGGTATCTAGCCATCCACTTCCGGTCAAAAAAAATAAAAAATCTAGTCATTATTATTTATTTTGTAGTTTGATTAATATCAAAGAAATGGTCTTTATACGTTTGTATTATAATATATAGATTCTTGATTTGTTCAAAAAGTGTTTTTGTTTCTTTCTTGTTTTGAATCAATATTGACCCGATCATGAATTTTGATTTTGATTTTGATTGGTTTATTTCTCAAGGCTGCATGTGAACTAGGAGGGTTTGATTTCAGTTTTCTTGATCGTCCTTTTCGGTTTGTAGGTCAAAGTTGTTTGTTTGTCCTTTTTTCCTCCATGCAGATCCATATCTAAATAAAGATGCAGGAACAATGTCTCCTTTTGAGCACGGAGAAGTTTTTGTGTTGGATGATGGGGGAGAGGTAAGTAACAACATCTCAAAATTTGTATAATAATTAGTTTTACTTCAAAATGGTTGGTTATAAGTTAGTTACAGAATAATTAACTTGATACTTTGTTTAAAGGTGGATTTGGATCTTGGAAACTATGAACGGTTTCTAGATGTTAAGTTAACACGCGATAATAATATCACCACGGGAAAGATTTATGAGGTAACTTTACTTGAACCTTAACGCTTAACACACTTTTTGCTACAACTTTTATTTATTTATTTTTTAAATTTTGGATGCAGTCTGTCATTAACAAGGAGAGGAGAGGGGATTATCTTGGAAAAACTGTTGAGGTAGAACCACTTATTATTTTAAAAAGCTTTTAAAAGAAGATTGAAAGCATTAATGGGCCAGCCCGACCTGGCCCGGCCCAAACAAGATCTATCTGACAAATCGCTTTGGTTCAGGTTGTTCCTCACATCACAGATGCAATTCAAGATTGGATTGAACGGGTAGCTGCTATACCAGTAGATGGAAAAGACGGGCCACCTGATGTTTGTGTCATTGAATTAGGCGGTACTATAGGTACAGAACAGCCCATACAGTGTTCATATTATATGATTTATTATTTGGGCCTTTTGGGCTTACAAATCGCCTTTTTCATGCAGGGGATATTGAATCTATGCCATTTATCGAGGCTCTTGGTCAATTCTCGTACCGTGTCGGTAAGTTTTCGGTTTATTGTCAGTTGTTTTGATTATTTTAATTGTTGTGCTGTTGAATTGAAGAAATGAATGATGCATATTTTAGGGGCTGGAAACTTTTGTTTAATACATGTTAGTCTTGTGCCGGTTTTGCATGTTGTCGGTGAACAAGTGAGTTTACATTAGATGCCCGTGTTTAAAAGAAAATGAATATTTTGTATAATATTAATTTTGTTTTTTTTTGTTTGTTTGTTCAGAAAACAAAACCAACCCAACATAGTGTTCGGGGATTAAGAAGCTTGGGATTGACACCCAACATATTAGCGTGTCGCAGCACAACGGTTTAAATCAATTCTCTTTTGCTTTTCTGATAAGTCAAGGTGGCAATTTTGACCCGTCTACTTGTAAACAGGTCGATTTGGGTTATGCTTTTAAACTGATAAATAAAAACAAATAAGAAGGAAACAAGCAAATGGGTCGAAAGTTTAAACTTTTTTTAGAATGATATAATATTTCTAATCATTTTCAATAATAAAAAATGTCAACCCGACCAAACCACCCATGTTTCCACATCTACCGATAAAAATATGACACTGTTGCTTACTCGTTAGCACTAAATATGTAGGAATTAGAAGTGAACGTGAAGGAGAAACTTTCAAGATTTTGTCATGTTCCGGTAACATAATAAATATAAAATATTGTATAAATTTGTTAATATACATACGTGTTTTTTTATATTTACTGATAAATGACTCTTTTCTTATATTTAGAAGGAGAACATAGTTACTCTATACGATGTTTCAAATATATGGCATGTACCTCTGCTCTTACGTGTATGTAAAACCAGCATGCTTTTGACATTTAAACTTGCTTATTTGTCATTGAATATAAAGGTTTTACTATGTGTTACTTTTTTTTCTTTAGGACCAAAAAGCTAACGAGGCAGTATTGAAGGTGCTGGATCTTCCATGGTGTGTCCTCTTAACCTGCTATCTTAATAATCAGTTTAATCTGTTCGTTATTCAATTAATTATAATTCCTCAAAACATTCATTCTGATTTTTTAATATCACTAGTGTCACATCTAACCCTATGTTGGGAGAATGGACAGCGCGGGCTAAACTTTGTGACATGCTGAATGAGCCGGTAATTACATTGTATTACAATATGGCTTATGCTTTTTATTTAATATAAATTTTTATATTTATATTTATATTCATATTCATGCAGGTTAGAGTTGCCATGGTCGGGAAGTACACAGGGCTTTCAGATTCTTACCTTTCTGTACTAAAGGTGATGCTTTATTCATTTAATCTTTTGTATACAAATCAAAATATGTTCTCTTAAATCTCAATATTTAAAGTATTTTATTTGTTTCATTTTTCAGGCTTTGTTGCATGCTTCTGTTGCTTGCAGAAGAAAATTAGTCATCAATTGGGTGTCTGCTAGTGATCTTGAAGATGCAACCGCCATAGAAGTTATTATCTAACTCCATCTGTTGTTCATTACACATATATTACTAATATTTTTATTAATTATGGTGAACTTTTTGTTACAGAATCCTGATGTTAACAAAGCTGCATGGGATTCTTTAAAGGTTTGTTTCATCCTCTGATTAATGTTAGTTATAGAGGTGGCAAATTTTGCGGGTCAAAGGAGTTGGTCAGAGAGTCAACATTCAGGTTTGGGTTTGGTTGACCGTGATCAGAGAGTCAAATATGATTAAAAAGTTATATATATATTAAGTTATATATTATCTCAGTAGTAATCATTTTTTGAATAAAATGATTTTTGCATCATAAAGATACTTTTTGTTGACTTTTGACCCGTTCAAAGAGAACATAGCGCAAATGACACTCGATTTATAAGCATCTGGGTCAAAATTGCCACCTTTAGTCGAAGTCAACACCGTTTGAGTGATCTTTCTAACCAAAAGTCGTACAGTCAGCAGATGCTGTTCTGGTTCCAGGTGGTTTTGGTGATCGGGGTGTCGAAGGCAAAATCATTGCAGCAAAATATGCACGTGAAAATAACATCCCGTATCTCGGGATTTGTTTAGGAATGCAAACGGCTGTAATCGAGTATGCAAGATCCATTCTTGGTCTTAAAGATGCAAACAGCACCGAATTCGACCCAAACACTAAAAATCCATGTGTCATATTCATGCCCGAGGTTTGTGTTGTTCATAGTTTCAAACTTTCAAAATCTTTTGCCGTTATCTCACACGTCACGCTGTACTGTTTTAATTCCCAATAGGGTTCAAAAACTCATATGGGTGGTACTATGAGGCTTGGATCAAGAAGAACATATTTTCAAGTCACAGATTCTAAAGCTTCGCAACTGTAAGCATATTATCATGCAAAGAGCATTGCTACTTTTTTTCAGGATATTGGTTCTTGTTGTAATATGGGTTTTGTTGGATTTTTTGAGGTATGGTAATCAAAGGTTTATTGATGAGAGACATCGACATCGATACGAGGTGAATCCCAACATGGTGTTACATCTAGGAAACGCCGGTCTGAGTTTTACAGGCAAAGATGAAAGCAGTCAGCGTATGCAGGTTGGTTATATGGTTTTCTTATGAAAGACTAATTTTATATTTATTATATTTCTGGTGGTTTTAACTTTTTAAGTTTGATTTTGTCTCTTTAAATCTGCAGATTATTGAACTCAGTCAACATCCTTATTTTGTGGGCGTTCAGTTTCATCCCGAGTTCAAGTCTAGACCAGGAAAACCTTCTGCACTTTTCTTAGGTACTAACCCCCCACACCCACCCCAACCATGAAACTGTTTATAGTGTTAGGATCAAATACACATCACTTTTTCATGTAAATGATACGAAGTGAAGAAAGGTCCCACAGTGGCAATTCCATAATCACTCTGAATAGAGTAATTATGCTACAAAAAAAAATACAATTATTATTTTCTATTAATAATAATTACGCTACTTGTAAATTGTAGCTTAAGCGTAATTGTTAGTGCTCTAGCTCATTTTGTTGTAGAGTAATAATATCCTTAATTAATGAATATTTCATAAACTAAATTATAAATTGTTTATTGGATTACATCGAAACAGAAGGCAAGCGGGCAACAAGCTGCGCCGCTACCCCCTTTTTGAATCGCAAAACCCAATCTTTTAATGAATTAATTTGAGTAATAATAATTACTGTACTTGTATTTTATTGTACTGTTGTAGTACTAAATTTGCCACCGTTTGTTTCACTCCATTTCGTACAGTTCACGCACTATTTCTTATTTGTACGCTATCCGACCCTAAATATGTAACGGCTGGTTTTATGTTACAATGATGACAGGGCTGATAGCAGCAGCTAGCGGGCAGTTAGACGTGATGTTAAAGAAAAGTAGTGGCACAAAGGCGAATGGGATTACCAATGTGGTGATGTTAGCTGGATCGCCACATAGGTTTGGTAACGGGGCCAATGGCATCCATACCAACGGAAAAAGCAATGGTTTGCATGTTTGAGTCAAGAATCTAATGATGGTGATGTCATGTGGGTCAGGTTTTTGTTTTGTTTTGTTTTGTTTCGGTTTTCAAGTTGGGATTTTGTATAGGTTTGTTGGAATGGTGCTGGGTCCGGTCTTTTTAAAAAACATGGAACAGCCTTTGGGTTAGGTGCAGAAGTTTAGTACTTGATGAGGTTTAGTGTAACAACCCTAAAACTGAAGGGCATGCTAAAGAGAACCTTAATGGATATGGACCATCTTGAGTGTTTGTTTATCTTCCCAAACAACACATATATTACATCCATGTTTTACATGTCTTAAATGTAAGAGACATGCTATTTGAACACCCACCCATATTCACACCCTATCTACGCCGTGTATAGGTCTATTCACGGCGTATGGAATTCACATGTTCCGACATTCTCTGGTAACATAGGAGCTTGCGACAGGAGTGCGTCGCATATAGACCTATACGCGGCGTATAGACCCTCAGAATATAATTTGGGTGTTTCGCTCATTGTTTGGAGTAATGGGTTTGATAAGCAACATATAGGCTTATATGCTTCTTTTGGGTTGAGGGCATATGTAGCGTAGCGTCTAGGTCTTTATTTTTTTTAATGTTTGTGTATTACATGTGTTTAATAAACTATATTTTTTTCATGGAAGTGTTGAAAATAAACCTTCTGAAAAAATACTCTAACTGAAGAGTTCAAGATGTTAAAAATAAAAATTCTATGTAACATGATCTTTTTGTCTGTCTTCATCGTACTTGTTTGGTTACCAATAGAGTTGGAGAGGTTAGAGGTTCTCTTGACACTAATTAGATTCTTCACTTTCTTTCTCTAGTTTCGTCCTCTATTATCTTTTTGGTACCAAATTGAATATTTCTTTGGTTTGGATTTTGTAACTTGTCATTATGGTCACAAAAAGGGCGTTGACCTTTCATGTGTGTTAATATCATCGAAGAATAGAGTAATGACTAAATATAAATACGGAGTTGGGATTATGAGTGCAAGAGTTCACTCTATAGTTTAGATTTAGAGCAACAAAAAGTAAACACTTATGAAATGATGACCCAACACCTTAATCAAGCTCACTATACATAAAAGTTGTCTCTTTATGATTTTGTAGTTCTCCAATGACAGTAAAATTATCTTTCAATTCCTTACTGAAGTGTGATGAGAGGACAAGTATTCATCCAAAGGAACCATTACACGAACTCTATTTTGTAACCAAATCACGCATTTTTCAAAGCATTACTATTCCTGAGTGCAGGTTTGGTCATCAAGTCGGATGAGCAAGATATGCAGAAGATGGGGGGGCTTGCCTCATCATTTCCTTTTACCTATGCCATGATGCTCATAAGTAGCTTATCTCTAATTGGATTTTCTTTTCCAACTGGATTTATTCCAAAGATGTGATCTTAGAGCCCGCTTACACCAAGTATACCTATAATGCAAGAAGACACGTTGATCATGAGCGCCCTTATAACTTACATGCGACCACTTTATATGCAAGTAATTTTAAAAAAATGGTCGTTATGGTCAACAGAAACTAATGACGGTGATGATTAGAACGACAAAATTCTAACCGAGCGTAGAGATCTTCTAACCTAGTTAACATAAATGGACAATTGCATATTTCACCCTTCCTAACTTGTTAAATGCGTACTTACCCAATCCAAGTATTCAATCGCATATTTTACCCATTCTCAATAAAAGTATATCTATTGACAAGATTGCCCCTTAAATTAAAACATATGCAGCTATTGATTGAAGGAAACCACCATCGGAGATAACCACAGTTCTCGCACCTCTCCTTGTGACCATAACACTTCCATGACAGTCGAGTTATTCAACAGGATTTCGTCGGGACCATCAGAATTTCAGAACCAGAATAGCCGGATTTCGTCGGCGTTCGTCCGCTCTCTCTCTCTATCGCAACGGAGTTGTTCAACCGAATTTCCTATATTACGGTCACCGTCGTTTGGAGTTTATGATACGATCTATTATATTAATTAAACTTTAATATATTATTTAAGTTTATCTATTATTTATTTTCCTTATTATACTCTCTTTTCCTATTTTATGTCTTGATTTTCTATATATTGCTATCTTTGTTTGAGAAAAGAATAAGAAAAATAATTAGAAAATTTCTCTTAAATCGGTTTCTTTTTTTCTCTCTTGTTCTCAGAGCCTAACCCACTCTACGAATCTATCGGAAGATCTCGAATCGGTCTCTATCAATTTAATTGATACGATCTATTATATTAATTAAACTTTAATACATTATTTAAGTTTACCTATTGTTTAGTTTCCTTATTATACTCTAATTATGTTTCCTTTTGTTTGTTTTTTCCTATTTTATGTCTGGATTTTCTATATATTGCTATCTTTTTTGAGAAAAGAATAAGAAAAATAATTAAAAAATTTGTCTTAATTCGGTTTCTCTTTTTCTTTCTTGTTTTTGGAGCCTAACCTACTCTACGGATCTGTCGGGAGATTGACCATCTCGAATCGGTCTCTATCAATTTGGTGCTTTCATCAATCGTTCTCATGCTTCCTTCGTCGCTGAAGACCTGATCATGGTCATGGTCGACAAAATCGATCGGCTATTGATCCAACAAGAATCAACCATTGCCCAACAAGCTTCCCTAGCCAAGTTCAACTTAGCAAAGACGAAGCAAAACCTTTCTTTTCTTATGATTAGAGGGAAGGATCACTCCAAAAAGCAAGCTTTCTTTATATACGATAAATAAATTTGAAGTTCTTTCCTCGGTCTTCATTAAGTGAAAGACTCCCTAATAACCACCATGAATCAAATCACCACTAATCTTACCGCCTCACTCACCAATATATTCGGCACTTACTCGATGATAACCAAACCAAAACTAGCACTTACACCCCTAATCCCGACACCGCCACCACCGCCTATAACCGCTTTTACCGCCGCACCAACCCCGAAGCTTAATCAGTATCTTATGGCTATATATCCTAACTACTCACCGCAAGCCGACCCCAAAATAGATGTTGCGCTAAACTCACCAACAAAAGCAGCCTTAATCGCCCTGTCACACCCCGACCCAGGGCCTAAGGACATGACACCCAGTTGATACCTGTTTTGTAAATATATCAGAGTTGCGGGTTCATTTTAGCGAAAGACTTTTTATAAAATATTAATTTACATTGAAAAACTTTACTTGGGAATTAGATACCTAAGTATTCAGTTTACAAAATATTGACGTTATATTATTACAAGGATTATATTTCAAAATCAAGCCATCTTGTAGTGACCATCTATCTTCATGACTCCTAATCCTTGTCTATTGCTACCTGCATTTAATTACCTGCAATGGTTGAGAAAAATACTTCAGCGATAAACTGGTGAAATGTTGATTCTATAAAATAACTTTATAACATTTGTTTAAATACAAGCATAGTTTTCTTTTTCACAATCTTAGTAGGAATGCCTGTTCGGAGAGTTCCCCGATACACACAATTCAAGAGTTCCCCGAATCACATAGCCCCTTCTTGGAGACAACCTTCCCCGAACTATGTGACCCAGTTGGATAACCGGTTATGACCGACTTGGTTTTGTATGCCAATTGGTCAGTTATGTATGGATCCAGACACATATGCATTAGGTCTGAGTTGCATTTTATTATCTATTTTGTATTATAACGATTTTAGAGATAAGTAATCCCATGCAAACATTTATCAGACTCTTCGGAATAAATAACTTGTTTACTACAAGAGTAAAAACAGTTCAGTTTGTAAAGGTTTACCGTATTCACCTGTTGTTGTTAGTTCGGTGTCGTTTGGAAACATTTCCCGTCAGTATGCTTTTTGAAAATACGTTATCCGAGCCAAGATCTAGTCGCAATACCGATACATTTAAGATCGTGTTCAATACGTTAAAAATACATACATTATAATGAAGGATGAATACATTAGGTGAGGAGAGAATCCGGCAGCATAACGCTACCTAAACATAAATATGGCACAGATCTATATGCAATTCTACTATGGAAGGCCTATTTATAGGCTGGACTCATTCGTTAGAACAGTAGTAACGAATGAGCCTTCTCATTCGTTAACATCACTAACGAATAAGTCTTTCCATAGCCTCATTCGCTAAACACCCTTAGCGAATGGGTATACCTTAACGAATTAGCCTCCATTCGTTACACTGTAGTAACGAATGGGCTCTTACATTAACAGATGAGCCTAGTCTTAACGAATGAGGCCTCATTCGCTAAACATGCTTAGCGAAGGAGCCTTTATACATTAATATGAAGACTAAACTACCCGTATCCTATTCGAATAGCTGCGGACACCAAATCCGTGCACTTACAGACTCCCCCTTTTCCGTAGTTGTCGAATGCTTTCCAATACTTTAGTCTTCAATACTTTAGCCTCCAATACGTTAACGTCGAATACTTTAAAGTTAAATACTTTATTCGTGAATACTTTAACTGCATATCATCAGCCGTAATACCAACCTCCCCCTTGGCTGATGATTCTCAGGCTTGTGCAAACAGACAAAATATAACTCTTTGTAAGCAAACCAACAACTTGTAGCTACTCGTAGCAGATCTCTCCCTCAAATAAGCATCTCCAGGTGATCATTCCGATCATCCCACTGGCATATGATATGGTTTGATCAAACGAATCAATTAGCAGTAAGTCATCGACTATCTGTCGCACCGGTAAAATAAAAATGTCTTTACGCTTAACCTCGTCACACATCTTCATGAACAACCAGATCATTCCACATCTTTCATGTCGGTCTTCACTCTCTCGATAACGTCTATCCCAAATCGTCACTCTTTGAAGCTCTTTGGCAACCAATACGCTTGGACGCACTACTGTTTTGGGCATATGATTAAGAGTTCCAACCTTCGTTAATAACACCGAACAATCACATTATTCAATCAGATGAAAAGACTCGTATATTCCTCAACAAGATCAACCCATTCAAGAATTGTCCCCCTCAACAGAAGCAATCCTCCGAATACTCGTGGCCAACATAGTCAGGATCAAAGTCCCTCTGAAAGAAGTAAACGGACAGACGTTCGTATTCCACATAGTCAGGTTTCAATCTTGAACAAATCAATCCACAATCGAAGAACAAACACAGTCTTGAAGTCGATCAAACATAGCTTTGCAGTCACGAATTACTACCCGAATTGTAGTAATTTTTCAAGAAATCCTTGCAAACGTAGGCAAATACTAATCGAATAAGCTCTTTGAAGTTTTTATCTCACTCATTTCTTGATAAATTAGGCAAGGTCTTGAATAAATCTTCTAAATTCTTCAATAAAATTTTCGTTAACTTAAATGGTTACTCCCCCTCGGCCCCTCGATATGCGTGAAAAGTCAGCCGGAAAATATGTCATCAAAATTTTCCAGAAGAGTGTCCCGCTCATTTGAAATATCCCCGAAAATTTCGTTTAAGAAAATTTTCCGTTTTTTTAAGATCCTCATACGTTACATGGTCTTTCTCCTCTTTCGCTACAACAATAGCACATTCGCCAACCTTGTGTTCACATTCGTTACATTTGAACGAATGGGTCTCTTTCATTAACCTTGTTAACGAATAACCACATATGTTAAGGACCCTCATTCGTTATGTTGATCTTCATTCGTTAAATCCTCCTATTCGTTTGAACAGTGTACGAATGTGGTCTCATTCGTTGAGAAGTCCACATTCGTTATGTCTCTTCACGAATATACTCATTCGTTAAAACTCCATAACGAATGAGTTTAAATTAATGAATGAGTTGTTGGACAGTTATTGTAGCCGCCGAAAAAATGATTTTCGCCGGAAAAATCTGTTACATTGCCGGAAAACTCATATCTTCAAGCTGTAACAATGACAGATTCATCCAAACATCATAATTAACCACCAAAATGTATCAGTGAGCTCGGATTTCGATCAGGAACATGAATATATCATCAATTCCATCGTTCAATCATTAAATCTGGTCAAATTTCTATCAAACCATAACTTGAACATCCATGGCAGAATATCCAATTCAACATTATTAGCCATCTGATTACATTACGAAGCATCGGTTTCATCTCACAAACACGAAGTTACCTTTAATTTCATCATTCATCCATCTAATAAGTCCAAAATTAATGAAATCAAACTGTCAAAACCGATGAACACGAAGAACACGTATTACGAGCAACATTCGGCTCTGATACCAATTGAAAATACGTTATCCGAGCCAAGATCTACTCGCAATACTGATACGTTTAAGATCGTGTTCAATACGTTAAACATACATACATTATAATGAAGGATGAATACATTAGGTGAGGAAAGAATCCGGCAGCATAACGTTACCTAAACATAAATATGGCACGGATCTATATGCAATTCTACTATGGAAGGCCTATTTATAGGCTGGACTCATTCGTTAGAACAGTAGTAACGAATGAGCCTTCTTATTCATTAACATCATTAACGAATAAGTCTTTCCATAGCCCCATTCGCTAAACACCCATAGCGAATGGGTATACCTTAACGAATTAGCCTCCATTCGTTACACTATAGTAACGAATGGGCTCTTACATTAACGGATGAGCATAGTCTTAACGAATGAGGCCTTATTTGCTAAACATGCTTAGCGAATGAGCCTTTATACATTAATATGATGACTAAACTACCCGCATCCTATTCGAACAGCTGCGGACACCAAATCCGTGTACTTACACTTTTTAACCTATATTTGTAATAGGTTTGCATAAATACCTTGATGGTGTTTCTTGATTAATCAGCAGACCTTAGGTCTGATTTAATCTTAGTAGAGTTATAGTAGTTTATGAAAATATATTTGTATTTATATATGATGTTTGGGATAGCATGCTTTGGCCTAATAAATTCTATCACGTTGGCAAACTTCTCCAGGTAAGTAAACGAGTCCCGTGATTGATTGGGATTTGTACGAATTACTTACCTTAGGCAAGAAGCATCTACTAATGATATACACCTTCCAGTTACTACATGCCCGTCAAAATATATAATTTTTAATAACATTACTTCTTATGAAAGTAACGTCATTACTTTAGTAAAAACACTATTTGGAAATAATTTACGGATAACGACCCTTAACTAGGTCTTAAATAGCTATTTAATAAAGTAACTGAATCAAAATCCTACCTTAAACGATCACTCGAGAATGAGAACAACAAAAGATCGGCAACTCATCAGTAGGACTTCGTTATATGAGGTGATTAGTCGTTAACAGGGCTTCAGAACCTTGTTTCTTGTGTAATCCTCGTGAAAACAAGCCGTTGGAACGTCGGGAGACATGTGGCATGAATTTCTAGGCTAAGTGTGTGTAGAAGAATGTGTTTTGGGATGGTTTGTCTCAAACCCGTAGCTGCCCTATTTATACTCGTTTTTGGCTTCCTTCGCGTCGCGCGAAGGACAAGCCTTAGCCGTTCGCGTCGTGCGTAGCCGGCTTCGGACATGTCAGGACATGTAGCTTGTATCATCGTGCCACGTGTTGACATGTGGTTGGACACGTGTATCAGATTACCTAACGAGGTTTCGCGTAGAGCGAAGTACTACTTCACGTAGCGCGAAACTCCTTTACCTCGGTTTCTGTTCCAGGTACTTCGCGTAGCCGAAGTAGTTTCAGTTTTAGCTTCGCGTTGCCGAAGAAATAGAAAAATCAGAATTTTCATTTATGACCCTCTAACTTTCAGAATTGACGTTTTTAGCCCAAAGTTAGATGGGGGTATTTTCATGGTGTTAAATCCTCCCCACCTTTAGAAAAATCTCGTCCTCGAGATTTATTGGAATAGACGTGGATATTTCTTTTTCATTTTGGATTCAAGTTCCCAAGTTTATTCTGGAACGCGTTGGGAATTCTATCTAACTTTCACTAGCTTCAATCTTTTACGTTTAAGGAACTTGGTTTGACTGTCATCGATTTGTATCGGCTCCTCTATAAACATAAGTTTTTCATTTAATTGCACATCCTTTAGAGGCAATGCAAGTGTTTCATCAGCTAAACATTTACATAGATTCGATGTGTGTAACACGTCATTAGTTCCTTTCATTTCCTCTGGTAGCTCTAAACGATATGCTACATAACCTATTCTTTCAAGAATTTTGAATGGTCTGACAAAATGTGGACTCAACTTTCCCTTTTTACCAAAACCTATAACACCTTTCCAAGGTGTTACTTTAAGCAACACTTTGGCTCCTTCCTGAAATTCCAACGGTTTTTTGCGTATATCAGCATAATTCTTTTGTCTGTCTCATGTTGCTTTCAATCGTTCTCTAATTTGATTTACTTAATTAGTCGTTCTTTGGATAATTTTTGGTCCTGATAATTGATTGTCATCAATTTCAGACCATCATACGGGCGTTCTGCATTTCCGTTCGTATAATGCTTCATATGGTGCCATTTTAATACTGGTGTGATAGCTATTGTTGTATGAAAATTCCATTAGAGATAGGTGAGTATCCCAATACCGCCTAAGTCTATAACGCAGGCACGAAGCATTTATTTTAGAGTTTGAATTGTCCTTTCATTTTGCCCATCCGTTTGCAGGTGATATGCCGTACTCAAATTTAATCGCGTAGCCATTTCTTTTTGGAAACTTCACCAAAAATTGGAAGTGAAATGACAATCTCTATCTGAAATGATGGATAATGGCACACCGTGTAGTGATACAATGTTCTCTACATACAGCTGTGCTAACTTATCCATGTTGAATGATTCTTGAATTGGAATGAAATGGGCAGACTTGGTAAGTCCATCTACAATAACCCAGATTGCATCATTTTGACGAGAAGTCTTTGGTAGTTTCACAATGAAATCCATGGTTATCATATCCCATTTCCAAATAGGTTTCTCCGATTGTTGTAATAAACTTAACGGCTTTTGATGTTCTGCCTTGACTTTTGAACATGTTAAACATTTGGTTACATGCAAGGCAACTTTCTTCTTCATACCAATCCACCGGTAATCATCCTTAAGATTGTGATACATTTTATCACTTCCTGGATGCATGGTGTATTTTGACTTTGGGCCTTCTTTCAAAATTTTCTCTCGTAAATTCCCTACCATCAGTACCCAGATTCTCTTTCCTAACCTTAGAATTTCTTTATCGCCCTTAACCAATTGATCTATAGTACTATTTCTTTTTCCAGCCTTTATATTCCCTTCTTCTAGTGCTAACTTCTAAGCTTCTTTAATTTGGGTTAGCAGATCAATTTTAAGTTCTAATCTTAGAACTCGAACTCTTTTCGGCCTGCCATGTTCCTTTATACTTAAATCATCTACCACAAAATTGGCTTTTCCTTCATGATAGACGATTTCATAGTCATAATCATTAAGCGTTTCTATCAATCTTCTTTGCTTCATATATAGGTCTTTTTGATCAAATATATGTTTCAGACTCCTATGATCAGTATAAATAGTAAATTTTACTCAGTACGAGTAATGTCTCCATAACTTCAATGTGAAAATTATAGCACCTAACTCAAGATCGTGCGTGGTGTAATTCTTCTCATGAATCTTTAAGTGCCAAGAAGTATAAGCAATAACATTTTTCCATTGCATTAATATGCACCCCATACCTGTGTGTGAAGTATCACGGTATACGGTAAAGTTATCTTGACCTTCAAGCAAGGCTAAGATAGGTGCATTTGTCAGTTTCTGCTTAAGAGTTTTAAATGCTTCATCTTGTTTTGGTCCCCATTCAAACTAGACTGATTTTCTGGTAAGTGAAGTTAAAGGAATGGCTATTCTAGAAAATTTCTGAATAAACCTTCGATAATAACCAGCCAATCCTAGGAAACTTCTAACTTGTGTTGGGGTTTTGGGTGTCTCCCATTTCGTAATAGCCTCAATTTTTGTTAGATCTACTTGAATACCTTTCTCATTTACGATATGCCGAAGGAATTGTACTTCGGACAGCCAGAATTCACACTTTGAGAATTTAGCATAGAGTCTTTCCTTTCTTAATGTTTCAAATATGACTCTTAGATGAATTTGATGTTCTTCTTTTGTCTTGGAGTAGATAAGAATGTCATCAATGAAGACAATAACAAACTTATCAAGATAAGGCTTACATATTCGATTCATCATGTCCATGAAAGCTGCCGGAGCATTAGTGAGCCCAAATGGCATAACAGTGAACTCATAATGCCCGTATCGGGTTCGGAATGTTGTTTTCGAAATATCTTCTTCTTGGACTTTTAGCTGATGGTATTCGGATCTAAGATCAATTTTGGAAAAATAACTGGCTCCTTGGAGTTGGTCAAATAAATCATCGATTCTTGAAAGTGGATATCGATTCTTGATGGTGACTTTGTTTAATTCACGATAGTCAATGCACATTCTCATTGACCAATCTTTCTTTTTAACGAACAGAATTGAAGCTCCTCACAGTGAAGGACTTGGCCTTACGAATCCTTTTTCCAACAATTCGTCTAAATGTTTCTTTAGCTCTTTCATTTCTATCGGTGCTAATCTATAAGGAGATTTTGCAATTGGGGCTGTGTTGAGTCGGATATTTGCTAAGGAATATTGGAATCTTCTCAACCTCCTCAAGAAATGGCTAAGTATGGACTTCAAGCAAGCTTGGAGCTTCGAGCAAGGATTTACTACCTCGAGCATGATGTCTTATGCTCATAAGACTATTTTCTGGAAATTCTTCTAAGTGTTGAAAGCTTCGAGCAAGCTACACTTCGTCAAGTAAGGATGTTCTCCATCGAGTATGGATTGCTATTCGAGCAAGCAACTTGATCTATCCAGCTTAAACCAAGTCTTCCGAGCATCTTGGCGGGTCGAGCATGGATACAATAAAAGAAGATCTCAAATGTTCTAAGTATAACCTTCGAGCATGGTTCACTCCCGAGCAAGCTTCAGTACCCGAGCATGCTTCAGTACCCATACTGAAGTTGTTCACAATAAATCCTTAGTAAAGATTGAAGAGATCAAGGAGAACATGGTTGCTCGTAGAACCTATTCGAGCAAAGCTTGAATAAGTTGTGAAGATTGAAGTTTGCTGGAGAAAAATATTTCTTGTGAAAATATTCTAAGCAAAGTCTGCTCGAAGACATGCTTTGAGCATACTATGCACTACAAGGTCTGCTCGACAAGGATTCATCGTACTCAAGGACCGGTTTTACACTTGTAATTGTTTTATCATTTATTATGTAATCATTAGGGTTTCTAGAAAGAATGTCTAGGTGACTACAAATAGAATCCTAGGTTTTACGCACAAGGAGATGAGAATATACGGAATACGAGAGCATAACAGCCAGAGCGATTATTCCTCATTAATGGTACCTCGTACTACCGTCACAAAACCCTAGACATTCCATGCAAATAAAATCAACTATTTCACTTTTCATCAATGATATATTAAATATAGTGAATCTTCTGTTTATTTCTCGTGTTTGCTATTTCATTCTAATCTTCATTCCTAACATCTGTTTATACTGATTTCGCCGGTATAATCGGAAGGTCTTCAGTTTATTTGATCTGGTGTGTTCTTGTTGACTACTATTAGTTTTGCACTAGATCCGGTCCAGACAAGTGGTATCAGAGCTTTGTATGCTCTCTGAAGACCATGGGTTTGAAGTTTGAGTGATAAAGGTTGAAGCTTTAGGGTATTAAAGGTGTCTACTTCCAAATCTGAAGAGATTGAAGTTATGGACGAACACGAGGTGTTTACTAACAAGATTCCAAGGCTTTTGGGACAAGAAAAATATATTAAATGGAAGGTTCTATTTGAAGCTATTGCAAACTACAATGATACAGAGCTATGGAAATTAGAGATGGTCCTTATGTTTCAAATGATACAACATGAAATAATCAAGTACTTGAGAGGAAAATGAAGAAAAGGGATGATAAAGCCCTGTCTATGTTGAAGCTGGGATTGTTGTGGGAATTTTAACTAGTGTGAATCATCACACTAATGCCAAAGCCATGTATGATGCAGTAGTGGCAATGTTTGAAGGTAATGTTGAACTGCGTGACATTAAAAAGGTTAGACTGAAATAGCAACTTGACAAATTCAAGTTTAAAGAAGGTGAGAGACTGAAATCAGTACTACAGAGTTTATGGCCATTGTGAACGAAATCAGAACAACAGATTTACAAATCTCTGATTTTGACTTGAACAAAAAGTTACTCACATCTTTATTAGGAGAGTGGTATACTGCTAGTAAATTTATCAGAGAGAGAAAATTTCCCCAACTTTAAGTTGGATGATGTGATCTCATTTCTGCAAGTTGCAGAACATGAGATGATTGAAAATCACATGATAAAAAAGGAAAGACCTAGTTTTCCAGTGACAAATGCATTAGTGGCTCCAATGGGAAATCTATCCACAAGATCTCAACAATTGCATCCAATCATTAAAGAACCATCATACACAAATTCAGTAACTTTAGAGACTCCCAGAGTGTATGGGGCTGGTCAACAGAGATTCAATGTTCAAATGATTGAAGATAATGACAGTGCATCAGCTGCAAGTGGACCTCCTCCATATGTTCAGAATTCAAGCCAATGGACTGATTATTAGGCTTTGTTCTCAATGTTCATAGACTCTTACAATGCTTTTGTGGCAAAGAATATTATTCATACAAGTGTTGT
>NW_027506262.1:0-33109 GCF_021521415.1 Bidens hawaiensis
CGGTCCGGCGACCCCAGAACCCCCGGCGACGTCAAACACCTCCGAGCACCACCTCCGATACACCACCACTGTACCCCCACTGCCTCTCCTTCCCCACCTTCGTAAATCCGACGAGCTCTCTCCCTCCACACGTTTTTCCGGTGACCGCAGCCTCTCTATCTCCCTCGGCTCTCTCTCTCTCACTGTCTCTCTATCTCTCTCTCCTTCGTTGTCCCGTTCTTCCGGCGCACCTCCGGTGGCTCCTGTTCTTCGTCTCCGAACCCACTGTGGTTCATTCCCGGCTCCTGTTCTTCATCTCTCATTCCAATTTCAGGTATTAATAGGTAGTGGTGACTTTCAGTTTAACTGTTAATTAATCGGATCTAGGTTTAATGTTATTTTTAGGGATGATTATGTTTATGTGTAAGGTTTAAAAACTAATTTTTCCTAAATCCTAACAATATGATCGTCTAGAGCAGTTGGTTGGCGTGTGTGTGTTTAAGCTTCAGGTCACGGGTTCGATTTTCCCTCCGTGACCAACTTTGGTGTTTCGTTAACAAATTACTCAACCTAATATTACTATTTTTATTAACATTATATTTGCTATCTAGATTTTAATTATGATCATTAATAAGATAGTTTTTATTATAATTATTAATGTTATTATTAGTATTAACAAAATAATAATAATAATAATAATAATAATAATAATAATTATCATTATACTCATAATTTATAGATTATTATTGCTATGATTTTTATTAACATTACTAGAATGATTATTAAGTAATACCCTAAATTCTATTACACAAATATTATCTATTTGTTTTATTGAACCGAAACACATGTCGGGCCTAGTTGCCATTTAACGTCGTCGCCACTCGAGTTATATTTTTTTTATCACTAATACTACTATTATTAAAATGTTAAGTATTATTTATTATTAATATGGACATATAATTATTATTATTAAAACTTATAAATCTATTAATAACGCATTCAACAACAAAAGTAATAATTATTATTACTACTATTATTATTAGTTTTAACAACTTCTCGATGAGTAGTATATTCATATATAATTATCACCATTATCTTATATATCTTGATATATATATATATAACATGTTCTAAAGTTATTATTATCATTACTATCTTTATTATTAATAATATTGTTATAAGTTTTATTATCAACTCATTTTCTTATTAAACCGAACTCTTAGATTAAATCCGTTTTGTTTCTATTTAATACTGGTTTAGCTATTTAAAAGCCCAATAAAATAATATTATTTTATTTTAAATTATCAATTAAGTACGAGTCTCTAATCAATAACAAATTAACCGGTAACCCGAGTAACAATCAAACTTCCTCGTTTATTGTTTCAAATATAATTTCAACTAAAGTTCAAGTTCATTAATATATTTTATTTATTCGTTTTCAATTAGCCTTCAAGTCAGATTCATTCGTTTCGTTTACAAGCTTTCTAATTGTCGATCATTTATTATTTCCCGATTCGTCAATCGAGGTAAGTACTTTCATACCCCTTTTTCCATCTTCCGTTTTGGGGTGACATTTCATACTTATCAAACTAAATGCTTTATTTACTTGAATCTTAAACCCACAAACGTGATGTATACATTACTTAAATACTTGCTTGATTTGGTGTTCTATGCTATATGTCTATGTGTTTATCGCTTTCAGTCATGGGGGAAGTCTATAAATCCGTGATCTATCTGGTATTCTCTTATAGCACGGTGTCGTTAACGTAACGCAATTAACGATATTCTATTAAATCCTAGACTACTTGGTAACCCCTTGTGGCTAGGTGGCGCTAACGTAATTCTATTAGCGATTGTCAATTTATCCAAGTTGTTGCTTTTATTTATTGTTGTTGTATACAAGTTTTGTGGCTTTTATTACTATATATTTATATGCTCAAACTTATGAATTGCTCACCAACCTTTGTGTTGACAAACTTTATTTTATGAAATGTTACAGGTTTGACTATTGTTGACTCGAGTGCTTGACGGAAAACGTTACCAAAACTATTAGGGTATTAGTAAAACGAACAATATGATTGCTATTTGTTTATATGAACGAGATGTGTTGTTATTGATTTGTTGGAATAAAATGAGTTTAATAAATATTGTCACTTTAATTAGTGTTTTGTGTATTTATCCAATCACGTTGCACCCCGGCATGTTCCGCCTTTAGTCGGGGTGTGACATTATACACAATCTCCAATCTCCTATGCTATGATTACATATAAAAGGATAAATGCACAATAAAGGTGTGATCTGCATCATTAATTACCTCTATCATCTTTATTTTTACCATCAACTCTTATTGACATTATTTTTTGGCATTGGTAACCACACCCATTAGACTGATAATATCGAAAACGTTACCAAGACTATTAGGGTTTAGTAAAACGAACAATATGATTGCTATTTGTTCATATGAACGAGATGTGTTGTTATTGATTTGTTGGAATAAAATGAGTTTAATAAATATTGTCACTTTAATTAGTGTCTTGTGTATTTGTCCAATCACATTGCACCCCGGCATGTTCCGCCTTTAGTCGGGGTGTGACATTATACACAATCTCCAATCTCCTATGCTATGATTACATATAAAAGGATAAATGCACAATAAAGGTGTGATCTGCATCATTAATTACCTCTATCATCTTTATTTTTACCATCAACTCTTATTGACATTATTTATTGGCATTGGTAACCACACCCATTAGATGGTAACTATCGGTAGGGTTACTTCTTCGGTAGTAAGTCTCATTCGGTAGGAATGCCTTGTTTTTTTATCATATTTGTACCATGATTCTTTAATGTATGTCCTAACAATCTCCCGTAGACTGATAATATCGAGAATAATTGCTCTCCTTAATAAGCTTGGCATATGACCTCAACAACATCTACATTGAGTTATAAGGATCGACATTTATCAACTTGTAATCTTCATCAATCAAAGTATATAAAAAAAATTCAATTCCCTTAAAAGCGGTGGTAATTTTTGTTTCTCTCTTGTAATTGAGTAAGCTCTAAGCTTCTCATCATAAGACCAAATATTATGGATTTCAAATTGCCATTCGAACACTTGAGTCGAAACAAATTATTGGTCAAGATACCATCAACTCATTTGCGGATGATGATGATGCTCATTCTAGAAACCCCAATTAGATAACTATCGGTAGGGTTACCTCTTTGGCAGTAAGTCTCATTTGGTAGGAATGCCTTGTTTATTTACCACGGTTGTACCATGATTCCTTAATGTATGTCTAAACAATCTCCTTTGTACCATAATTCCTTAATGTATGGACTTCTCATCATAAGACTAAATTTTGAACACCTTTAAACTTCTCATCATAAGACCAAATTTTATGGACCTCTCATTGCCATTTGAACACTTGAGTTTAAACAAATTATCGATCAAGATACCATCAACTCATCTACGGCTGATGATGCTCATTCTACTAATGCCTTAATAAACGAGGTGGTTTGAGGCACCTTATTGAGGACGTATTAAACCCCGATCAAGAGGAGGCTAGAAATGTGGATCTAAACATCATTAGCAACCCTTTTAAGCTATTTGACAAGTCTAACATCAACATTACTATAGATAGGTTAAAACCTTAAGGTAGCGTTTGTTATGCAGTAATGACAAGCGGAATGGAATGATTCATTACGTGGTAATGAAATAAGTGGTGTTTGGTTGCACAATAGAATGGAATCATCCATTACACATGGAATCCCATTCCATCAAAACCATTCCTTCCTACCCCATTCTTTTTTTTCATTCCATTCCTCCTTCAACCTATTTTCTCAATAACACCATCATCTAACAACCACCACCGCCACCACCACCACCACCACTACCATAGCCACCACCATCATCTGACCACCACCGCCACCGTCACCACCACCACCACCGTCGCCGCCACCACCGTCGCCGCCACCACCACCTGACCGCCACCGTCGCCATCACCACCTACACCACCACCACCTTACCACCTAAGCTACCACTGCCACCATCGTCGCCATAACCACAACAACCATTGTCACCGTCGCCACCCGACTATAACCGCCACCACCACTATCACTGCCTGGCCACCACCACCGTCATCACCACCCTACCACCGCCCATCACTACTAATGCTACCATCGCTTGACCACCACCACCACAACCACCACCCCCGCCGCCTGACCGCCACCACCACCACCACCACTACCATAGCCACCACCATCATCTGACCACCACCGCCACTGTCACCACCACCACCACCACCACCTCCGCCGTAACCACCACCTGACCACCACCGTCGCCATCACCACCTACACCACCCAAGCTACCACCGCCACCATCTTCTCCATAACCACAACAAACATTGTCACCGTCGCCACCCGACCATAACCGCCACCACCACTATCACTGCCTGGCCACCACCACCGTCATCACCACCCTACCACTGCCATCACTACTAATGCTACCATCGCTTGACCCCCCCTCCTGATCGCCACCACCACCGTCTCCACCGCCACCTCCACCACCATTTTCATCTCCAGAGCTACCACCACTGTCGTCATTTCAGTTTTTTTTTTTAATTTATATATTTGGAGATAGGAATATTTTAATTATTTCTATTTCATTCATAAAAATTTTTTCGGATACCAAACAACATAACGTAATTATTCATTTCATTTCCATATATTAACCAAACAAGACAAAGGAATGGTAATGATCCATTTCATTCCTTTGTCCATTCCATTCCTTCTCTCATTCCATTCCCCATTCATTCCATTCCTTTTAACCAAATATACCCTAAGTCTACTATAATGATGAAGAAAATTGCTCACCAAATTGTGTAAGGCTCCACAAGACCATAATATACCTCCTGTGATGTTTTCAACAACTCTTTTACTTTGTTCAAATATGAGTTCTTGAATATAAAATGTTGTAACCGTAATCTCATTCTCAAAAGCCTCTTTACCTTTTCCTAGAAATGTATGTCCTTTAAATATCATGTGGCACAATTATGTACTCACAAACCGGACAGCCATGTTCAACGTTTCCATCCTCGCTTTAACTCAACACATGATTATGTTCAAAAACATCCATAAACATGCCCTTCTTTAAAATTCATAACTTTGCACTTTTTGTATACGCAATAACTCTAAAGTAGTTTGTATATTTGTCTAGCGTTAGTTCACACCGACCCATTAACATAAGTGGTTATTTATCAAACGGTTAGTAAAATGATTTGTTCGGGTACATTTTATACATCTATCATGAGAGGACCTTGAATTAAAAGACATTTCCGATATTTGTTTATACACTTACCATATAAAAGGCCATTGTATGAACGTTGTTTAAGCAAATAATTACCCAAGCGTTGATCACACTCACCAACTATTGGTTGGTGTTTAAGCATATGTTTGTTATTTAACCCGTGATTACTAAGGGTCAAGTTATTTCACAAAAGGGGATAAAATGAGAAGGATTTCTAGAAAAAAAAAATAATAATAAAAAATAAAAAATAATAAAAAAAGCATAACTCAAAATTTAATAAATAAAAATGAAAATTGTAAAAAAAAAAACAAAAATGTTTCCACCGTCTTTTTCGTTCTAAAAAAAAAAAGAAAAAAACTCGAAAAAGACACAATGTTGAGGAAAAAACATCATTGTGTTTTTTTATCATTATGTTTTGTGTTTATTTTCGTCATTGATTGTGTCTTTTTTTCATTGACATTGTGTCGTTTTCTTATTAACGGGAATGACAAGGAAAACATTTTGGTTTTTTAATTTTTTCGTTTTTTATTTATATTTGAGTTATGATTTTTTTTTATTTCTTTTGAATTTGTTGTTAATTGGTTTTTGTGTGGCCACAAATCCTTCTCATGTTTTCTCTCTTTCTATTTTAACTATACCCTAATTACTAATTAGAAAGATTCACTTATGAGCTGTTTGGTAGCCTCGTAATGGCTATTAAGAGGCTATCTCTTAATGGTTCATAACCTCTTAATGGTAACTTAAAAGGTAGCCATAAGTCTGTATGGTTAAGAGCTATTTCTTAACCATTCAGACTTATGGTTACCTCTAACCATTAAGAGGCTGTGAATCATTAAGAGGTAGCTTATTAATGGCCAATAAGAGACTACCAAAAAACCCTTAGTGTCTTTGTATACATAGAAGAAGCTTTGCACTTTATACTAAGAATATTCTCATCCAATCCCCCAAAATTATGTGAGAAAAGTTTGTAAATTATAGGGTGGAGTTTTGAGCGGTTGTGAGTGTAAATTATAGGGAGTAGAGAGAAAATGTAGTGATTTTTTTTATAAATTTGGGGAAACAAAGTTTGCCCATATTTATTTTTCAATATTTGTTGATTGGTTGCGAGTAGAGAATAGAGAAAACTGTAATGATAAAAGTATAAAGAATATTATTTAACTAAACAGAAGAGAGAAATGTAGTATATTTTAATGTAATTATAGAAATGGGGATGGGAGATAGATTGATAATACTATAAGAAGTACTAACACCCAACATTTCAATTAAAGTTGAATATCAAATTAAATAAATAATGAGAGAAGCCCCTACAACAATAACATGGAAATTTTTAAATAAATTAATTATTTATTAAAATTTATTTAATTAAAAGAGAGATATACTATAATAAATAAATGAAGTTTATAACAACAGTGTTAATGGGGTTGGTGGTTTACCGGTTAAGGCAAAACCTTTAAACACCTTGAGTTGGAAGAGTTTGGAAAGTTTTAGGTTCAAGTCTTATAGACGACAAAAACTAAAAGAAAAAGATATTAAAAAAATAACTAGTGTTGTAAAACTTGGTCAAGTCGGCTAACTCGGTAATCGGTTAGGCTAATACGGTTTTCTAGAGCTCAATCAATGTTATTCGAAATCAGTCCAGGTCGATCAACCTTGGTCAAAATCAGATCTAGTTGGTCAACTTGTCAAGTCGTCAATGTGTCGAGTTTGACTTATTAAAGAAATGAAACTAATATTTGTGTCCGAGAATGTAGAGGAGTTGAATGATAAGGTTAACATAAATTAACAATACAAAGATACGTTAAAAGATGATAATTAAATAATTATTATGTCTGTAATATTAAAAAATGAATATCAATTTTTGAAATACTTTTAATTTGAGCATGCATATTCTTTTAATTTATATTGATATTTACGTATTTTGTTATAAATATTAGAAAGTGGCAGACTTATGAGGACATTAGTGTAGTTCTACGCATTTGGAGGTAGGCCTGCAAATGGACTGAACATTCGGTGAACTGTTTGTGAACCATTCGACAGAAGTTTGTTTATTTAATAAATGAACGGGCATTAACAAAAAAATTGTGTTCGTTTAATTAAACGAACAAATATGAACACATATTCCGTTTTTCATTTATGCTCACGAACATTTGTTTATGTCTATTTATCTATGTTTGTTTATATATTAACAGAAAATAATTAATAATATATGGATGAGCCATCTACTTAAATATTTTATATTTGTTAATTTATGTTCATTTACATTTATTCATATATGTTCATTTGTGTTTGTTGAGTTATGTTCGTTTAGATTTTAAACAAACGAACATAGAGTTCATTTTTTAAATGATAAGGACATGTTACATCTAGAAGGCCAAGGGTGGTCGGTACCTACCAGACGATGACATTACACACCCCTTCACGGACCGGCACACAGGTCGTCACTTATTGACTCTTATCAATCTATCAATCAATCTTTTACTTTTCCAGCCTTTTCATGATTCAACACATTCTAACCTTCCTAGAAAAACTACTATTGAAACTTCGACTTCTTTCGATTGAGAAAAAACACGCACGGACAAAAACATGCCATTCGTTCCTTCTCTAGACTTTTTACCTTACTTAATCCACCAAACATAAAAATTAAAAATACAACAGACTGGGAAACACGAGGACACATACATAATAACTCAAGACCGTGGCTTCCCGCCTTGTCCATCACCGCCAGAAGCAGCCTCTGACCCGTCTTGCTTCATTCCAACCGGTGCAGACTGCATTGCTTGATGCATACCAATCATCCCGTTTTGACGCATACCCATCTGCATCTGCTGCTGCATTTGAAGTAAATGCTGTTGCTGATCTTGGGGTCTCAGCGCGTTAAGCTGGAAGGGTAGTTTTGGAACACCACCACCTTGTACTTGACCCACCTGATGTTGTTGCTGCTGCTGCTGCATATAACTGTTTGCCTGTTGAGGCATTGAATTTGGTGGCATCTGCATTATGTGCATGAAAGTAAGCCGTATTTGAAATTACAGTCTCTGAACCGTAAAGTTAAGATATTCTAACTGAGTTGTGTAAATACAACATACATAATAATTAAACCACCCTACTACGAATAAAGTAACAAGAATTCACCTGAGGAGTTGATGTTTGTGGTGCCGGAGGCCCTGGTGTTGGTGCTGGTGCTGGTGCTGGTGGTTGAGCATCAGCAATTGCAGCCAAGTACATTAGGTTCTTTTGGAGAACAGCTTGGTACCTTAGTAATTTCAATGTTAAAAAAAGTGTTGCATTTTGAATATCCTGAGAATACAACTTTAGATATAGATAAGACAAGCATGTAACTTACTGGGCACACTCTTGGAATTTCCCAAGGTTCTGATTTTCCAATATGGCCATAATCAAGTTTTTGTTGTCGTCAAGGCACTGCAATCGTTAGATAATAAAATTCACTATTACAACAAAATAAACGTAATATAATAATTGAACGCCGCCACTTTTAGAGCGTTTGTGATATAGGACCTGGATGATATTTATACTTAAAACATAAGAAATACAGATATGGGGCACATCTCCAATATACTTTTTAAGATATGATTTAACCGATGATGTTTACGGTTTACAAGCCCTGCTTGCGGTGCGCACATATGATGTATATATGTGTGAACCCTCGGGTGGGCAAAAGTGAAATTGCACTAATTTTGACGTTATTTTACTAATCTCGTGAAAATAACGTTAAAAGTGACGGACGGTTAATCAGGCATCATGTAGTGGCGTTGATAGCCGAAAGACAAGGGTACATGCACCGATCAGCTGGTGTCCCGATGATTGAGTGCTATGTGCCTTATGTCCAAGGCTTGATGCAAAACTACTATCGAGCCGGGGTCTCACCGGAAGCAGCCTCTCTATCCTTATGGGGTAGAGGTAAGGCTGTCTACATCTTACCCTCCTCAGACCCTACCATAGCTTTGCTATTGGTGGGATATACTGAGTACGATGATGATGATGATGATGATGATGTTTACGGTTTACCTTAGCCCTAACCAGTAATCAAATCAAGAATATTGATGAACCACATTAAATATTATCCAATTTGAGAAACTTAATTTGAGGTTGTATCTCATATTCTCATTAGCTAAATCATCGGTCATCATTAACGGAGCACCAACTGAGGAGTTCAATGTTCAAAAAGGCGTGAGGCAAGGTGATCTGTTATCACCTTTTCTATTTACTATTGGTATGGAAGCTCTTCACGTGGTCATTAAACAAGCATTTAGAACATATTCCTAATGGCATTAAGATGCCAAATGCTGGTCTAGCACTTTACCTTTTAAGCCGACTACAAGATCTTTATGAGCGACTCGTCATGCCCCAGTTTTACAAATATTGCTAGAATCTAAGATGCTTTCATTTGGCTTTGAGATAAAAAAGAAACTTTCATAAGAGTAGGTTATTTGGTGTCGGTATTGATTCGGCTAGGCTTTCAAGTATGGCACACCTACTTCGTTGTCAAGTAGGATCTTTTTCGTTCAATGATTTGTGGATTTCAGCTGGGGCCAACATGAAACTTGAAAAAGAGTTGGAAGCTGGTGATGGAGTAATTTGGATCCAAAACATGGAAATCAAACTCAGTCTCTTTTGGTGGAAAATTAACACCAATGAATGAACCTTTGAGCACTATTTTCTTTCACCTTTTAAAGCTCCCTTGTGGGTTATAAAAAGATTACAAGGCATACAGAGGAATCTTTTATGGGGAAGGGTCAATGCTTGCTCAAAAATCTGTTGGCCTGCCTGGAATAAGATCTTGATGAAGATACATGAGTGAACCAAAAAACCATTAAGTCCATCATTCATTCAAGCAAGCGTATATGGAGGGCGCCCCATTGAAGAAAGATATTAAGGGGGGGGGTATGGTACTACGGAAAAAATATCATGAATACGGATGTGGATTTGGCAGCTTTGAATATCAACGTTTCCTAGTTAATGAAAAGTGATATTGGGAGAGGGGTGGTTAGATAACTGAGCAGAAGTTGATACTCTTGGAAGAAAAACTCTTAACTTAGAGGCTGATAAAGGTTACAAAGTTTAAAAATAATTTCATCTAGCAATGGAGAATTGGAGTGATGTTGGAAGTGGAAGAAAGTACTATTAATGTTGAAGAAATAATGGAGTCATCGCATGGTTGCAGCCTATTATGAGAATATAGAAATAATAATTGGCAGTGGCTTGGTGGAGAGGAGGGCTTATTTTCCATAGGGGATTTTAGAAAAGAAATTGACACAGGTTATTATATTATAAGAGGAGCTTCAGAATTGTTTAGATAGAATGGGTCCTGAGGAAGGTTAACTTCTTTGTGTGGAGAGCCGCTTTATAAACAATACTCCGTGAGAGTAGAGCTGTCGAAGCTGTACAATTGGATCTGTTATGTGTAAATTGCAACTCAATGCCAGAAACTAAAAATTACTTACTGGTTTCTTCTAACTTTGCTAAAAAAGTTTGGTTGTTGGTAATAGGTAGTGCAAAATGTTGGCAGCTCATGTCAATTGAGTCCGGGTGTACTCGAAGCGGCTACAAATTTATTGCACCGGGCCGCTTACAAGAAGGTTATATATCGGTTTATCTGGCAGCCTTCTGATTTTTGTGGAAACTGGAAAGCTAGAAACGAGAAGCTTTTTAATGGGAAAGCTCAATGCCTGAGGAGATTCGACAGACACGTTCCAATGGTTAAATATTAATTATAATTAGGGTTTATTATAACTAGTTTATTATTATGATTTATTTGTCTTTAGCCCAGGCACCAGTTACAGGTTGTCTTGAGTTTCTTGTTTGTTTCCTATATATTGAGGGTTCCCCTATACTGTAATCACAGAATTCAAATACATATTACTCTTGTCTCTTTTAAGGCTAAAATACAGGGCGAACATGAACATGAACATGCATTAGTTAAAATGGAATGTTTGGTTTGATTTAACATTCTAAGTCGTATTATACTTTATGTTCCAGCTAGCAGCTTGCTAGATTTTAGTTTATATAAAATTGCCTTTGTAAATCGATACGATATCGATACCTATGTGGCAATGTTAAACACGGAAAATCTATAATCACCTACGTTGATTATGAAAATACTATCGGTGTTTATTATACCAACTACTATAAATAAATAATACAAAGCATTTTGCTCTATAAATTCCACCATGTCATTTCTAGCATGTATCCGTAGTTTCTTTGCCAAATAATATGTGACTAACAGATACGCTAGAAAACTAAAAGGTCATAGTTTCTTTGCAGTCAAACAGAAGATATATGTAAAAAAAATATGGATTTGCTTGCATTTCATATGCTTAGATAGAAGAGTCACACACATTTCCAATAATATTTTGACTAAATATAGTATCTTCGTAATACATAATCAATCTTAGAAGTGCATAACAGAAAGCCTAAAAATAACTAGTGCCAATGCCACCCACCTGCCCGCTGTAACACTGTTAGACTTGACAAGTTAAGCATACATTTTTTTCCTATAACTGGACTTATTTTAGGACACATAAAGCAGAAAGTTGAAGCATAATAGCATAGCTTGTTTTTATTATTAAATTAGGGTTATGAAATGAATAGTAAGAAACATAAAGGGGAAATAAAAAAAATGGTTGTAAGTAAGGAGAGAATTAATAAACCTTTTGAATCTGTTCAGTGGTGATTGCGTTGGGGGTAAAGGATGCACCGGAGTTTAAGGTCGGCGGTTGAGATTGTGGTGGTTGTGGTTGCTGTTGTGGTTGCATCTTGACGGACGGTTGAAGAGTGTTTGTTGGTTTGAGTCAGAAAGAAGAACCCTAAACTAAACTAAACTAAACTAAACTAAACTAAACCAAACCCTACGATGTGTTCGAAGTGAAAGATGAAAGAGGGTTAGATTAGATAGATTTACTACTGTAGTGTTACGACTTTCAGATTCGGTTCCTTCAAATTGTTGTTTTGTTTCACACGCCACAACCCGACAAACCGACAGACAATAATACTACACTTAAAACTCAAACGCACCTAAAGCCCTCCAAATTTTAGTTTTTCATAAATGGGATATTTGTTTTTAATATTCCCAACTCTCCCTCGTTGGTAGATAACGCTCCTAACTTTTGATTTGTCACCAATCACTCCCAACTTTCACCCTATTTTCCTGTACCATTCCGCGTCTAAATGAACACTAACCTCGTTAATGTTTTGGACTAAAAATGTCATCAAATTAGTTGAGGGGGTAAAACAGAAATTTTATTTTTAACACACAACCTCCATTTCTGGTGACCTCGTTTTTCCGACGACCTCATTTTTTACGGCGAATTTGAGTTTTCCGACTATCTCGTTTTTCAAAAAATGGAGATGGTTCAGAGGTGTAAAAAGGTGATGGGGATCATGAAGATTGTGCACTGGTGAAGATATGATGAAGATGGTGCTCGCCGGAAACCAGCAACTCGATTTTCCGACACATAGGCGATCCCGGAAGGTGGCTGGGTGAGACACTGGTGGTGGCAGGGGGTGGGGGTTGCGGTTTTGGGGCGCTGGGCGGTGAAATGATGGATATGGTGTTCGCCGGAAACCTGCAACTCGCCGGAAAACTCAAATTCATATGTGAAGCTCGGTGAAATGATGGATATGGTGTTCTGAAAGACGAGATAGCCGGAAAACTCAAATTCTCTGAAAAAAATGAGGTCGCCGGAAATACGACGTCGCCGGAAATGGAGGTTGTGTGTTAAAAATAAAATTTCTGTTTTACCGCCTCAACTAATTTGAATGACATTTTTAGACCAAAACATTAACGAGGTTAGTGTTCATTTAGACGGGGAGTGGTACAGGAAAATATGATGAAAGTTGGGAGTGGTGGGTGACAAATCAAAAGTTGGGAGTGTTATCTACCAATGAGGGAAAGTTGGGAGTATTAAAAACCAATATCCCTTCATAAATTAGTTACATCACATCCATACTTCAAATTAAAATGTACTCTCTCCCTCTCTCTACAAGTGTCATGATTTGAAAACCACAATATTTAATAAAGTTTGAATGATTATACTTTTTTTAACAAATTACTATAATACCCTTGACATATATAAAAAAACAAAATTTAAAAAATTTGGAATGATTGCATTTTAAGGGTAAAATTGGAAATTAATTAATAAAGTTTGAAAGTTGACATTTGTAATGGGACAAATTAAAAAGGAAATGTGGACACTTCAAATGGACGGATGGAGTAATACTTTTGAAGGGTAAGAGCATTCTCAACCCGTTCTCCATCTCTATCTCTATAATTACACTAAAAAACACTATATTTTTCTCAACTATTTTTATACATTTATCATTACAGTTTTCTCTCTTCTACTCACAACAAATCTAACAAATATTAAAAATAAATAGGGGCAAACAATGTTTCCCCAAATTTACAAAAAAACACTACATTTCTCTCTTCATCATATAATTCACACTCACAACCACTCATAACATCTCCCTATAATTTGCAAAATTCTCTTACATAATTATAATTATAGGGAATGAGATGAGAATGCTCTAAACTTTATAAATAAAAAATGTCTTCAAATTATATCAATCTAACTACAAAATTGAGTTAGATTTTTACCGACTAGAAAACCATAAATAACAAAGAGTTTTAATGTCTTCAAATATCTTCCTTGGATATGCTTCCACATTAGAGAAATGAGACTCTTTCGAGCATTCCAAAGACATGAATAAGCGGTAATCAAAACGTCATGAATAATATCCTTTAAGTCTTCTCTTGGAACCTGATGATGTAAATAAAAAATATCTCAGATCGAAAAGGCGAAGATAGGGCTGATATTGCACCAAATGCTAACATAGTACCAAATAACTGATGATATGTGACAAGAGGTGAATATATGAACCTAGGTTTTCCTATCATCCACGTAAAGAGGGCATGATAGAGAGCCAATTGAATGTTCCTAACGAATAAGGCTGTCAAGGTTGGGATCTTATCCATCTCCACCCTCTAACTAAAGATATTGCATTTGTTAAGGACCCAATTACACCACTTGAACCTGTAACAATATGTCAAGTCGTTTCCTTTAGCAAGCAAAAGTCTAACAGACTTAGCCGAGAAGGACTTCGAGTTATCACCCTCCCAAACCCAATTATCACCTGAACTAGAGGCTGAAATATTACCAAGCAAAGATAGATCTTGTTGCCATTCACGTAACTCCACTGGCGAAGATGGGGCACAGTACCATTTCCAAACCAAAGTAAAATTATTGTTATTCCAATGATAAAATTCTACTAACATGCACTTCTTCTTTTTAACCAATCTAAACAAATAAGGGAACATAATTCATAACGGCTCTCTAGATACCCAAGGGTTAGTCCAAAACAAAATATGAACTTTATAACCGAACTGACCTCAGATTTAGCTTGATAGAGAGAAGCCATCTAACTTAGATTTAAGACTAACCTGGTTATGTTGTTCCAAGTCCTTGTAAGAGACTTTGGAGGTGCCATGAACCAAGAGAGTTCAAAATTGTGAAAGACCGTGACCATCTTCCACCATAAACCATGCTCCTCGTTTTTAAAACACCAGGACCATTTTGCAAGCAAAGCCTTCTGAATAACTTTGAGTGGGCTCAAACCGAAACCACCATATTTTTTTTAATGTTTTGCGATTCTCTCCCAAGCAACCCAATGGATCTTACTAGAATCTTTACTTCTTTCGCAAAATAATTTTTTCAGATGGTGTCATACCCCAACTTAAGGCCTAGGAGTATGACTAATAGTTGGTACCTGTTTTGTAAATTCATTAGAGCTTAAGGTTTTAAAGCGAAAGCCTTTTGATTAAAATATTATATTTCAAAGGTCGGGAATTAAATACCCGATACGGTTACAAAGGAGTTTCACTGTCAAAACTATAATTTATACCATTTTATAATATAAAACTTCATTTGAGCCATTAGATCATCTAATGGCTATCCACCATTTCCAAACCTCTAATCCTGATTACCTGTATAGTAGTTTATAATATACGTCAGCAACACCAACTGGTGAACATGCTGACTTTAAAACATCTATGAAAAACTTTAGTTCATACTCGAAACAATCAGTGACCCTCTAGACCTAGGTACGAATTATATCACATTAATCCAGCCCTCACAGCCCTTGATGTACTAAAATTAGTTATAAATTTATTAACTAAAATTACGCTAATCTAGACACTAAGTAATAATTCTAAACTCTTAAAACTTAACTATTAACCAGTAAGTGAACCGATCGACTATTGTACAACGAAGTAAGTCCGGATATCAGAACCACGAGACTCATTAAATTACGTAAACTAGCTAATTAAACTCAACTGACACACTATTTAATTTATACTGTTTTACGCGGAGGGGGGGGGGGTACGGAAATACTAAATTAAACTGATTAAAACTAATTAATAAAACTAGACATGACTTAACTTAGGACTCAGATTTAATTCCATTAATGACAAGTACCAACCTAGGCTGAAATCCATAATGTATCAATTATCAAATAGTTGGAAAATGCTATGTTATGGAACCAGGATTTTAAAGTATTCACTTAAGGGGAAGCCAAATAGGATCCTCGACCCTTCTCAAGAAGACACCTATGGAACCCTAATAAGGTATTATAATTACCGGTTTTATTAGACTCTCTCAAGGTCGCTAATTATTTTATGACAAGTACCACTATACGAAATCCTACCTCACAGCGTGGAAATCAAAGGTAGTTTAATGAATTAACTCTACTAGATATACAAGGCAAACAAACCAAACCCAGACGGACTCCTTACGAAGAACTAAATTTAACAATTTATGAACCAGGACCTATCACATAATCTATCATCTCACAACTATTTAGATTAGAAGCATACTTAAGTCTACTTGATTAATTATTATTGTTTCTATGGTTTTAATGCATATCAACCACAAACTAGTTAAAAACACACAGTAGATGAACTAACAGAATCCTATTATATGAAATAATCACCACAGACTATGTGAAACAATAAAACTTATCAAACAATCCTAACACACATATGAATAGAATGAATATCAGAAACTTTTTACTTAAACATAACAAAACCAAAATCCAACATCAACAAAAGTTCATCATAACCTAGGCGGTCCAGAATGTTTAGGCTAGCATAAATGAATCAAACAAAACAAGTAAATAAATCATGGTGAACATCATAAGAAAGATAGAAAACAAGGGAATTAGGGTGATAAAACCGTAGTCTTCACTTCCGTTTGATAAGCACTTCGCCAGTTGATTCCAAGCCTCTAAGAACTCCGAAACCTTGATCTTGAGTTCCAAAATTCATCCTTAACGACTGGTAATCCCCTGTTATGTTAGGGTTTAGGTTAAGTATGATTATATAGGTGATTAGGCCTCCAAACCATTCAAATGTCGAAACTTTTTGGAAAATAGAGCTCTCTGAGCAAAGAAAGGCAACTCACGTGACATCGCATGTAGAAAACACAAAACAACCACCCCATAGGGGCTCCATGTCATATGGCCAGCCTAGAGAAGCTGGGCGCGTGGCGTGGCATGCTCAATTTCCCTCATTTTGTGTGCACGTTCAGCCAGTTCAATCCTGATTCGTTATGGTTCTCGGTTTTAGCCCGTTTCTTCTCGTTTCTTACTCTTTTCAATCGTGTTTAACACCCAAGACCTATAAAACATTATTAAGTTAGTAATATACACATTCTAAACAAAAAACAAATGAAACTAATAAAATATTAAATAAATTATACAGGGGAAAACATGTATATTTAGTATTATATCAGCCCTATAGACAGGCTCAATGAGACGGGACCTAGTACCACGTGTGGTGGGGTATGCCTACCCTCTGCCCACATATGTAAGAATCAAAACACAAGTATAACTAGCCTGAATGCAAGTAGATACTAAAGTTTTACGGATACATTATCCCATGTAAACTTTGGTTTCTTGGTAATTTACTTGATTAAAGAGCTTTATAGATATAAGTGTATTCACCTTTGTTTTAAATCAGCACTTTCACTGATTTATGTTTTGAAGTTACCTCAGACCTATAGTACGAGAATAACCTTGAATAAATATCTAGATCACATGATCTAGCTTCAGACCTTTAGTCTGTTTTGCATTTTCCTTAATAAATTATTGTTTAGTTATTTTTCTGTTTATTTACCATTTATGTGGTACGTTTATTATTCATGAAGAAATACATATGTTAGGTTTCTTCTTCAAGAAGAAATGTTAATTTTACTATACCTTCTACATAGTAAACTATATGTTTCTTAATTATAAAGAAACAAATTTTTGACTTACCCTCAACTTATGAAAAGTTATACTTAACTTCATGTTTGATCAAGGTATGGGCTATACCCCCGACTAGGGTCTAAGCCAATATAATAACATATTTGGGCAAAACCTCTACCTTATGCGGATATTATGAATGAAATGTGATGTGGTCTAAAATATACAAATTATTATATAAATATTTCCTATAATTTCAGGCACTTTGAACCAATTTTATTTAAATAATTCATTTGAGTGGCTCATATTTGAAGTTTAAAAGCGGTTAATAGATAACGAGCCTAAAGGAATGATTTATTAATTTTAATATAATAATATGAATAAGTAAACGTGTAAAGCTTCCATGTTGAAATATTACATACCTGTTTAAGTTGTTTTAAATTAAATATATATGCGAAGTAATAAATAAAAAGAAAAAAAAAAGATCACGTGCAATAAGTCTTCAACTCTTATAATTTACTATATTCATATTATTATTCTTTATGTAACAGTTTGGACATGGCCCACGAAGCTTTAAAATTGGGCTGGCAAAAATAATAATTTTGGAAAGGAGATTTAGGTTTGGACAACAATTAAAGAAGAGTTCAAGAATTTAGAGAGGGGTGACGTGAACAGGTGACGAAGTCAAAGGGGGCCACCCCTTTTGGTCGATTGCTACTGTTGGGATTGAAGGACACAAGGAAAAAAAATATAAAAGCACACACGCAGGCACGTCAAAGGTCTCACGGCAAATTTCAAGAATTAATTAAGCAGGCTAGCAAGCAGGAGAATTAATTTAAGTTACCAGGCACACAGCTGAATTAATTTAAGCTCACAGGCTAGTAGCTCAATCATATTTATTTCTTTTTACGATGAACCATAATATATATTTTATATTTGTTTCGTTTATTATGATTGTCTAAACTATTAGACTGCCTGAATTTTGGATGAATACTTTTTAGACTCGTTTTATTTTTGGTCTTGGATTATTATTGATTGGTTCATGCTTTGGTAAAGTTTTTATTTTATTTGGTTGTGATGCATATGCGTATTTGGTATTAATTTATTATCAATTTATTGTTCCATATGCAGCTTTGTGAATGTCTTTCATGTATCGATGCATATTAGGTTACTTACTGTGTGTTTGTAACTAGTTTATGGTTTATTGTTAACGTATTCCATAGGAACGGTAATTGAGAGTTTAGAGATACCTAGTATTCTGCCACTTGAGAGACCGGGAGGTAATTAAGTATCGTCTGTTTTGGTCTTTTGCGGGTTTGGGTAGTGATTGCACGGGAGTGAGTTACCCTAGATTCCTTTAGATTCTTACAGATCCGAGTTATAATCGAATTAAATAAGAATACCCCTTTACGCCTTAGGGTATATTGTGATTAGAGAGACCAGGAGGTAATTTAATCTTTGGGTACCTTAGCATAGTTAGGTAAGGTGAGACTGGGTGGTGATCCAAACCATTAAACCGTTGAGCTTACATGAATTTAGGGTTCTTAGGTATTGTTAGGAGACCAGGAGGAGATCTAGCATACTTTAGTTATTCCTTAGTATCATATTTTTAGAATCCGGTTACCGATCATAAATCCAATTCTGAGAGTTTACGAGTTGACTAGTAGGATTCCTTGCCTAGGTAGTTATTTCTCCTATTTGAGTTCTAAACCGATTTGTTCGTGTTAGTTTTTGTTTAAATATTATTTAATTTATAGTTAATAATTAAAAAAGACAAAAAATCAATTAAATCAATTTCTTTAAGTTATTAGTCAGAGTTTAGTTTAGGTGTCGCTAGTGTCTTGTGGGTTCGATATCCGGACTTCGTTAGGCTTTACTACAGTCGATAGGTACACTTGCCTGTCTAGTGGTCTAGCATTAGGAGAGTCTAGATTTATAAATTTAAAACTAGAGTGTCTAAGTTAGATTAAGTTTTTGTAGACCGTTTCAGCACATCAAAATGCCTAGGCTTTGTGCATGCGGCACTCCTACTAGTCGGCGGATATTTGAGAGAAAACAATGTTGGAACTTGCACCTACTTCGATAAATAAATCGGTAAGAATGTCGGAAACGGGCACGATTCCTGAGGTGTATTATGAGAGATTCAAGGAGTGATTTAGGATGCCAAATACAGAGCCCGATCATGCTATTTATAGACAAAATTTTGAAGCCCGTCGCGTTTCGCGATTAACTAGAAAACTCTCCATCGCATAATGCGATGGCATAATAAACCGCCATTGAATATTTTAATCCGTCGCGCATAGCGAAGGATGAAACATCAAATCGTCGCGTAGCGCGACGTTGACAAAATAGGGTTGCTTTGTCACCCTAGATCTGCTACGTGGCAGCATGTGGCCTGTCAGATCACGCCACATGGTGCAACATGTATCTGGTGACCGTGGTGCCCACGTCGCGTATCGCGATGACCAAAGACTTGGTTCATCGCTTAGCGTGACACCACCTGTTTCTCGGGTTTTGTGAAACATCCATCGCGTATCACGATAGATCCTCTTTTGATTCACACGAGTTTGATGATAACCCTGACGGAGAATGATATTTGAGAAGCACACGTCTCCCTGAAACTGATGGAAAAGATCGTTGATGCGCGGAAGCGGATAAAGGTTCTTGATTGTGAGTTTATTGAGCTTACGATAATTGATGCACATGCAGAAAGAGCCATCTTTCTTCTTCACGAAAAGTACTGGTTCGCCCCACGGAGAAGAACTTGGATGAATAAAACCCTTGTCCTAGAGTTTTTGCATTTCGGAATGTGCAAGACGATATGGTGCTTTGGCTACAGGATTTTCTCCGGGTACAAGATCAATTCTAAATTTGACTTGATGAATCAGAGGTAGTTCGGAAAAGTCATCAGGAAACACGTCGGAAAAATCGCGAACAAGCGGAATATCTTGGATTTTCTTCTTGTCATGATCTTTTTCCACCACGAGAGCTATGAAAGCGACATATTTTTATGCAAGTAACGTTGAGCTTGAAAATACGACATGAGGTTAAGCTTAGGGGAGGTCAAATCAACGAAAACGTTAAGGGTGTCACCGTCCTTGAAGGGTATACGAAGAAGTTTCTCCAAGCATATGACTTTGGCATGATTTAGAAAGAGCCAATCCATGCCAACATTGATGTCAAAACTACTCATTTGCATAGGTATAAGGTTGATACGGAACTTGAATTTATTAAGAGTCAAAATGCAATTTTGAATTACCGAGTCAGCAATAATAGAGTTCTCATTAGCTACTTATACACCGAAGGGCTTAGGTAACTTATCCTGAGGCTTATTAATAGTATATGCAAAATTCAAGGAAATAAACTCGTATCAGCAACCTTATCTAATAATACCGAAGCAAAGTGATCATTAACGTGAAGCGTACCATTCACCACATCGTTGGAGTTTTGAGCTTAATTTACATTCATCTTGAGAGCACACCCATTAGCATATTGGGATGCTTAAGCAACTTGGTTCAGTGGAGGAGCTTGAATAGATGGAACTTGAACTAGTGGAGTTGGAGGAGCCATGAGCCGAGGAACTGGAGGAACATAGGTTTGAGGTGCAACACCTTGAGGGATTGGGGGTTGATAGGTTTGGATTTGGTAGTCTTGGGTAGTGTAGTAGGGTTTCAGTATGGTTTGAATTTGGTGAGCTGAGGACACATGTTGCGGAGATGATTAGGCTCTTCACAATTGTAGCAAACACGCATGGTCGGTGCAATGAGTTGAGCAAACAACATAGCATCGGGTTTAGGAGCAGACAGGGCAAACCGTTATGGGACGGATTGAGCACGAGGTGGCATATGTGTAACATTCGTTAATTTTTAAACCCGAAAACTTATCCAGTTTATTAGTCTATGTGATCCATTTAGTTATACATACAATCATATGTTACATATTTCGTATGTAATAGCTTTTCCTAAAGTTATTTAAATATATTAACCGTTACTAGTATATATATAAACAAAATTTATTGCACTCATTATTTTTATTCAAATGTCACATAGATAACATTAATTATGCATAACAAAAGTACATTTTATTTATTTAATTATGTCACATTTTTTTTTCTTAGTTAGTTTTAAAAGATGAAGGAAAATATTACTACTATAAAATTTTGGTCAGATATTCTTTATGATGATAATAAATTTGTTTGAATATTATTTGTATGTTACAACTTAATTTTTTATGACCAATTACAAGCTTTGAATGGTATTCATGATCCATTAAGTATTTCGACCAATTTAATTTAGTTGATACACCTCTAGCTCAATTCACTTATAAATAGAGCTCCATTCCTTCTCATAGAACACTACTCAATTTACAAAAAAATGTTTTTATTCTCACTTTGGTGATTTTCACCTACTTTGATTTATGAATTCAAACCGCGAAATTCAATATTTCTTCTTTTATTATTGTAACATCCCAAGTTTCGTCGGCATTTAAAGGAATTGGTTTGAATTAAATTATAAAAGATAAATCTAATTATATAAAGTAGGGGGGGGGGAGTGTTATTTGATAAAAGTTAAACATGAAACCCTACCCTCTTTCTATAGATGTAGTCACGATCTCATTTATAATCATCCTAGCCTTCAAACTGATTCCTTATCAAAATTCCCGTTTTTGAGAGAACAACCCATGAAGATCTGTTGATTCCCGAAGACCTAACCGTTGGATCGGTCTCAAATTTTACAAAGTGCTCCTAACATATAAATGAATATTTCCACAAGTCGGATCTTTGATCAGAGGTCGGGAAGTCTGTTTTTTTATCAAGGAAACCGTAACAGCAAAAATGGAGTTTTCCGTCAACTGTTTGGGTTTTACGGCGACTGTAGCGGCGGTTTCCGGCGATAAAGAGATGATGGGTTTGTAGATCAGCGCGAGTCATTCCGTGACCGATTGAATCAATTAATTCCGAGTTCGTTTGATATGGTTTTGGTCTATTCGAGTGATTTCGAACATAAACCTCACGTTTTTGTTAAAAAGGTTACTTTTTTGTACGTATTTGCATGAAAATTGGTAGGATGATAGTTAGGGTCACGATTATTGATAAAGTAATGAACTTGTGCATAAATGGGTTAGTTGGTTCATTTCGGGTAAAATGAGTTGTTTTTGGTTCGTGAAAATGATGGGTAAACTAAGTCGGTTTTGCATGAAAGTTGGTAGGATAGTAGATTGAATCTTATTTTGTGAGAAAAATGTAAACTTGAACATAAACAAGTTGTTTGGAATGAAACGGGACAAACGGGTAACGTTTGAACCAAGTTAGTGCATGGAAACAATATGGTTAAGGTCCAAGGCTCATTTATTATGCAAGGGGGGCAAAACGAGTAAAAAAGAAGGATGGAAAATGATGGGAATAAAATCAGATTCAAACAAAAATTAATCGAATCGAATGAACAAAGTAATCGAATCAAGTGGGCAAGGTAATCGAATTGAATGGGCAAATTAATCGAATCGAATGGGCAACGTAATTGAATCGAATGGGCAAAGTAATCAAATCGAATTCTACTCGATTAGAATCTGTCACTCGATTAGAATATGCCATTCGATTAGAACTGTCATTCGATTAGATTGTGATTCGATTACAATGGTGATTCGATTAGAATGATGATTCGATTATATGGTATAGTTAGAGGTAGTTAATTGATACTTTAATTAGTACACAATTAGCCGTGCACGGTGAAAGAAGGGTATTACTGTTAACTCGAAGAAGAACATGACTCATGTGAGTTTCTAGCCCCTTTATTTGTTATGTTTTTAGGGGCTGTGCGTATACTCCTATGTGATAGTTAATACACTTACCTTAGGTGGTAAGTGTATGCTATATGAATGTCTTATGAAATATATATGAATGATATGGAAACGGTGAAAGAATGTATGGTTGTATTGAATGTAGGGACCAAACCCTCATAATACCTGAGAGGATAGGGACCAGACCTTCATAATATCTGAGAGGATAGGGTCCAGACCCTTAAAACTCGAACATAGAATGAGACTTAAGAAGAAAAGAAAGAAGATGCCAGTTCAAGAAAGCCATGTGTTTCTCAAGCAAGCTCGGTGAAGGTAATTGGCATGATTAAGTTCATGTAATGGTTTAGAAATATATGTATATGCATGTTAAATGAAAGTGGAAGAATGTATGATGTTAGCTTAATTGCTATTAAAAGAATATTTGTATTCTAGTTTAATTGCTAAAGAAAATAATGTGTGTATTCTAGATTAATTTCTAGGGATAAGAATGTAGATTTATGTATGTTTGCATGACTATGTGAGAAGTAGAAACTAGCACAAGTGAAATCAGAAAGGGAAGTATGTAAAACCTAAGGAGTAATGTAAATAATTATTTACACTTGGCCACTGTCATTAACTACTTACCTTACGAATCACGTGCTAAATAATTCCTAGAGTGATAACATTTGTGTTTCCTTAGAGATAATATAGATGAATCCTACAAAGGGGCGAGCACGAGGAGGTCGTACTGGACGCTGTGGTAGACACGTGCCAACCTGACACCCTTTTAAAGAATGTGTGACAGAATGATATACGGAAGCAGTAGGACTCCAACTGAAGGAAGTAATGAGGAAGGATCACGCTTGGAGCTTGTAGTAAAGTACCCTAATGGAGTTGCTAACTTGTTTCTCACTTCAATGCCAACAATGCTCGTTGAAGCATTAAAGGCGGCCCAAACTGGGAATCCAAGTGGAAGCAACGTGAAAGAAACGGAGATAAGTTAGTTGGAATGAGTTGAAAATGTAGTATGCCTGAAATTAAAACTCCATAAGGGAACTTGCTAGGATCATGAGTGACGAAGCAAATGATGAAGGTAGAGATGACCGGGAAATACTGACAACTATCAAGATATCCTAATTGAAAAAAATTAAAGGACGAGGCTACACAGTGTAGCGAATATGACGGGAAGACGCTAAGAAGAATGTAGTTGTGTACCTAAGACTTTATGGAAGAGACCACTAGCGATACTTTAGTTAAAAAAATCATGAGAATGGTTAAGAACTGCAAGATAGAACTAGAGGGACGTGAGTTCCCTACTACTCCTTATGTTATGACCTTAGAAGGGTTCTATGTGGTTTTGGGAATGGATTGGTTGTCTGAGTTCGAGGCTTAGATAATATGTAAGAGTAAGTTGATAAGGTTGAAGTCTTTGGATGGCGATACAGTGATGATTTTTGGTGTTAAGGGAAGTTTAGGGCTTAACGTCATTTTGATGATAAAAGCAGAAGGTTTGTTAAGGCGATGGTGCAGTGCTTACCTGGCGTAAGTTGTCAAAGCTACGGCCGAGACGAAAGAAGTGAAAGATGTTCCTATAGTGTGTGACTATCCAGAAGTGTTCCCAGAGGACCTTCCAGGGTTAACACTGGAATGAGGAGTAGAATTCTTGATAGAAGTAATACTAGGATCACAACCCGTCACGAAAGCACATTACCACTTAGAGCTGTTCAAGATGAAAGAGTTAATGTCCAAACTGCAAGAACTCCTCGACAAAGGTGTTTAAATTCCGAGTATTTCTCTATGGGGTGTACTAGTGATGTTTGTCAAGAAAATGACGGAAGTATGAGAATACGTATAGATTACCGCGAGTTGAACGAGCTTATGGTGAAGAATAGATATCTGTTTCCACGGATTGATGATTTGTTCGATCAATTGCAAGGTGCTAGTTGGTTCTCGCGAATAGATCTCAGAGCAGGCTATCATCAGTTGAAAGTGAAGGAGACAGACATCTCTAATATGAATACTAAGAGTTTCTCGTGATATCGTTTGGATTGAAGAATGCTCCAGCAACATATATGGTTATGATGAATAAGGTATGTCATCCGATTTGGACAAATCTGGCATTTCTTTTGTTGATGATTATCTTGAATATTCAAGGAATAAGTCCAACCATGCTAAACACTTGAGAGAAGTGTTGGAGACGCTGAAGAAAGGTTAACTGTATGCTAGGCTTTCAAGGTGTACCATTGATACTAGTCATAAGAGGTTGGATATCACTTCAAGCATAAAGAACGAATTATGAGGCAAATATGATGGTTAAGGCTGATTGTAAAATAAGGTATTTCCCTGGTGAGGCTAATGGGGTCGCTGACGCATTAAGTCGTAAAGGTGGAGAGGTTATCACGACAATTAAGTCGTATAAATTAGTTAGCAATTCGGATTTCATGAGTGTGATCTGCGGGCGCAATAGAAGTTATAAAGGATGAGAGCAAAATGAAAAAGAAATGAATTTTCTGGTTACACCGAGATGTGGAAGATAATACTTATGATGTGAAAATCAGATTTGGTCGCCTGAGGATTCTACGTCATGGAGATCTTCGAGGCCAAATCCTAGATGAAGCTCATATGTCTAGATACTCGGTTTACATTGAGGTTTCGAAAGGAAAGAATTCGATTGCAATGAAGGTATATACTAATGAAAGTGAGACCCTTAAGTAGAAGTCGAGTAAGAAATGAGTTTATGGTATGTGACACTTTGAGAGGATAGGATACTTTGCCTACATGGACAAGAACAACCATAAGTGCTACGAAGGTGAAACTGACAGTAACGAAGCAAGAGGATGCAAGAAACTGGGACAAAAGATGGAAAGATATGCAAGGAAGGCGTAGAGATGGCTTAGACTTATGTTATTGGAATTAAGTCTTAACACAAATGATTAGTGTGTAACTGCTAATCATGTGATCATGGATGAGAAGTCCTCTAGAACGGTAAAGATAGAATGGTATTATCAATGTCCATATGAAGGTCAAGACATGCCCGATATGATATATCAGGTAGCCTGATATGCAACAGCATACAACAATGGATTCATAGGACAAGTTGAGACTTGATTAGTCAAGAAAAGGAATATGTATCATCATGGACTTCATGATCAAGCTACCTTAGATAGCTATAACTCATGAACCCTACGTGTTGATGTAGAGCTGAGAATGAAAGAAGGTTTAAGTGGTGACTTAAGGAGTTCTCCGACAAGTTATGAAATGGATGTGCTCAATAATTGCAAGAGGTGTTCTACCTTAAGGAATAGACAAAGGGATTTCAATAAATAATCCTTAAGGAGAAACTGGAAATGTGTCCTTATGTTTTGAACGTACCACTACCGTTCGCGCGGGTGCTTCACTCTAAGGCGGAACGCTCCCCTACCGATGTATTTTTACATCCCACAGCTTCGGCAGGTCTCTTAGCCCCGTTCATCTTCGGCGCAAGAGCGCTCAATCAGTGAGCTATTACACACTCTTTCAAGGGTGGCTGCTTTCCCCAACCCCTTCTCATCAATGGACTCCTGACGTATACAAAGGAGTGCGGTTCATTCGATAAATTCCTACCTCTCTATCTATCTCTGAGATGTTTGGATTTTTCAAACTCCATGGACATGCAAGGGAGAAATGCTATCCCCACTCGGACCAAGACATAACTTTTACTTGTTCAAATAACAATTAAGGTGAAGCAGGGTTTGCAAATCAATATATTGCTAAAGGTGGACAAAAGGGTCACTCGGTGCTAAGTGTTATAATAGTAAGTACAATGTTTCTATTTGAAGAACAAGAAAGAAAAACATGCTTAAAGAAATGATGGGACTTGCTAAGTCTAGATAAGGAAGCGTATCATCGAGGACTTCATGCACAAGCTATTATGGACGGCTAAAACTAATTAACATCACTCAATAATTGTAAGACAAAGGATAAACCGGTAAGTTTGGAAGCTAATGAAAGGATGTGAATACAAGAAGTATTTCTTTTACAAGGACTAAGCAGGTTTCGAGGACGAAACCTCTTATAAGGTGGGTAGACTTGTAACATCCCAAGTTTCGTCGGTATTTAAAGTAATTGGGTTTAATTAAATTATAGAAGATAATGTAATTATCTAAAGATGAAGGGAATACGTGTAAGTAGATGAAATGTTAAACATGAAACACTGCCCTCTTTCTATAAACGCCGCCATTATTTCATTTATAATCATCCAAGCCTCCAAACTCCTCCCTTACCAAAATTCCTGTTTTTGAGAGAACAACCCACGAAGTTCCGATGATTCCCGGAGATCTAACCGTCTGATCGGTCACAAAGTTTTACAGAGTGTTCCTAGCATATAAATGAAGATTTACACCAGTCGGATATTCGATCAGAGATCGGTAAGTCTGGCTTTTATCACGAAACCGTAACAACAAAAATGGAGTTTTCCGGTGACTGTAGCTGCAGTTTCCAGTGACGAAGGGTTTGCAGATTGGGACGAGACGGTTCCGTGGCCACTTGAATCACTCAATTCCGAGTTCGTTTGATATGGTTTTGGTTTATTCGAGTGATTTCGAACATAAATATCAAATGTATGTTTTTGTTAAAAGGTTTACTTTTTGTGTACAAATTTGCATGAAAATTGGTAGGATGATAGACGGGTCATGATTATTATTAAATTAATGAACTTGTACATAAATGGATTAGTTGGTTCGTTTCAGGTAAAACGAGTAGTGTTTGGTTCGTGAAAAGGATGGGCAAACGAAGTCGGTTTTGCATGAAACTTGGTAGGATAGTAAATAGGACCTTATTATGTGAGAAAAATGTAAACTTGAATATAAACAAGTTGTTTGGAATGAAACATGACAAACAGGTAACATTTAAACCAAGTTAGTGCAATGAAACAATATGGTTAAAGTCCAAGGCTCATTTATTATGCAAGACGGGCAAAACGAGTGACGTGTTGTAAAACACACTTACTTTCCGTACCTTTTTATCATGTTTTAATTGCGTAATCTTTTAATAAATGTGACACTCGTCAATTTCAGGTTAACTTCGTTAATCCGAGCTCCGTTAATTCAAACTTAAGATCACATGAACCGTAACGCATATCTCATTACATTTAAATTAGGGTTTAAATGACGCATGACAATCACTACACAAGTAGTCTTTTGGAATTTCACCAAAACACACACGAGTCGACTCAAACCGTTGGTGAACAAACGATAAGTATCATAAAGAAGTTGATAATTATGTGTTACGTTTATGTGCTACTTGGTGTTACTTGCATAACATTGATTTAAGAAAAAAGTAAACTAATTGTGCTAGAATTTAACTAAATGAAAATCTAGGGTGCAAGTTGTAACATATAATATATTTAACTAATATTTAAACAACTTATTTATAAAAAAAACCCTAACACTCTCTCTCCCTCTCCTCTCACCCGACGGCAGCCCCCGTCCCCCTTGCTCTTGATCAACCAAAGCCACAAGCACACACCACACACACATACAAGTGTTATTCAAGTTGTTTTGAAGATCCAAGAAGCTAACTAGGTAATATAAACACCATATCTAATCCATTCTTTCAATTAATTGCATGATTAAACCTGTAATCATAAACCCTAAGTGCTAAATATGTTGTTTGTTGATGAAATAGGGTTACATGCGTGATTATTAGTCATAGGTTAATTGTATGTTGAGTTTTGACGAAAACAGATGCTGGACAGATTCTTGAGTTCGTTTTTAAATAGCTATAACTCGATGTTAATATTTTATTTGGACGTGATTGTTGATTCTATGATGTAGTTCGTCGAGTCTAGTTTCTAAAAAGTATGAGTTTGTAATTTTTGGACATATAAAAGTTTGTTTTTATTATTTTACAAATCTGTTGTGCAAGTCTGATTCGGGAAGCCTGCTGGTAGGCTGTTTTGAGATTAATATATCTCATAAACAACAAGACCAATGGGGTTGATTCCACATCTGGAAGTTAATATTTTGAGTTAGAAATCTAACCCAATTGGTCTTGAATTAATTGGATTTTCCATGTAACGGAAATAACAAATAACATTCTGTTGCGCATGATAATGACTGCTGTGTGTTTACTGTGATGTTTTGATCATTTTGAGAAAACCGTATATGATAAAAATATAATAAAAATATTTTTAGAAACCTAACTCAAGTTTGCTTTTGTGATGATATTTGGTGATTTATTGGACGTGTATTGATTTATGAAATAGAGTAATCTTTTCGAGTGAAAATCTGTCTGGATAAAATAGCTGCTGAATTACTTAAGTTAACATGAAAAGTGCATAGTTGATCGATGTTTGCTATGTGAAAGACTTAATTGCCCTTGTGGGAGTTACTTTACTAGTAATGTATAATAGTAACACTTGATATGATATTTTTTCACGCATGTAGCTTATCACCAACGTTTTTGTCGAGTCGCACTTATTTCACAAACGAAACACGAAACGCATCCCATGCAAAAGTTTTATGTGCTAAGTCTAGGGACTCACTCGTAGTATAAATACTTATAAAATCTCATTTTGTTTTAGAGCACTAGTGAGGATTTTCTGTGACGCACACCTCTCTCGGATTCGTTTTGTTATCTTCGCAAACAGTGAGTTTCACGGCCCCCTTTTACTCTTTTTAAACGCTTTTATTAGGGGGAGATAACATACTCCACGCTTTAGATTTTGTTATTCTTTATATATCACTTGTAAGACTAAGTGGCAAACAAACCAACTAAATTCCTTCATAACATCGAACTGGTTAATATTTGGATAATAGCGAGTCACTGTTGAGTAGTACTACTGGGTTTGACAAACCCCACCCAACTCTAAACTCGACTGTAAGTCGTGTGGGTGTAATCTGGTCTAACACATTACCATGGTCGTGGTTGACATGGTGGCAAGGCAATTGATAAACAGTCAGCTTCGGTGTCGAACACTTAGTAACGCATGCTTGATAGGTTAGCTACCTATTGATGTATAATTGAGTTAACACTATCTGGTAACGCAAACGGAAACGCAAAAGTTTTAATTTATTTGTATAAACTTGTGAACTCACCAACCTTTGTGTTGACACTTTTAGTATGTTTTTCTCAGGTAGCCGATGCGGGGCGCGCGGTATAGGACATGCATTCTCTAAACACCATTGCTTTAAAAACTTCTTTTAATTTTTGTCTTGACAACTTGTGTTTTTAAGTCGTCCTGTGTGGCGCAACTGTTTTGGATTACGATTTACGCTTCCGCATTTATACTTAAAACTTGATGTCTTGGTTGCTTGAAAACTTTATTTATGGTGTTTGATTATAACTAATGATTCCGATCCTGTTAGTTCACACCCTCTAACGATAAAACTCCGTTAGTGGATTTTGTGGGTGTGACAGATTGGTATCAGAGCCATTGGTTATAGCGAACTAGAAATGCATTCATACTAGACTATAACCGCAACGACCCATTAGTTATAAATTTTACGCACTGCATATACAAATATATATTATATATTTAGTTATTCGTTTTGTTTATCTTTTTACCTCATTCACTCATACTCACGTAACCCATACACGACTTATCCTGTAAGGATGTCAACGCCTTCATCATCATCATCCGACCCGGTGTCCCATGACCCTGGAAAAGAACCGCAACTACCCGACTCATCACCACCCCGAGTAGTCCCGGCACTAGCAGCCCCTGCACCGAAGAGACGTCTCCCATCTAGAGACGTGTACAAAGACAACGGTAACCGGGATTGGTACCCGAGTCTGATCGAGCGTTTGGTTTACCGTGAGCAAGTTCCACCACTACCTATCCCGGGCTGTCCTATTTCCTTCAACACGCTACAATCCCTAACCTAACCAATGGAGCGTGCTTTCGCAGCTCTCGCGTCCTGTTTTGAGAATGAATTAGGCATTATGCACTCCGCGAGAGCGAATGTTACTGGATTGATAGGGGATGGAGCAGAGGCTAGGAAGAGAATTCCCTACTTGACTGAAGCCATGAAGGAAGTTCAGGATGCTCATGTTCAGCAAATGAAGATAGTGACCAAAATGCAATCAAAGATGATAGACTTGCAGGACAAATTTTGGAAAGCAATAAGCCTTGCAGCAGTAGCTCTAGCTCGTTGCTAGACACTAGAGGTGCAAATTGCCATGAATGCAGCAGGACAGGAAGAGGATCCTGAAGAAGATTCTGAAGAGGAACCTGAAGTAGAACCGGAGGAAGACCCGGCTGAGGAGGATGCACACTCAGACATGTCCTTAGACGACGACATCTAAGGGTGATAACACCAACCCAATTCGTTTAAGGGCACTGAGGGAGCCATAGGTTTCCTGCGTTGGCCGAGAAGGCAGAGTTAGTCTTTGAGATGTGCAACTGTCCACCAGCCAGCAGGGTCAAGTTTGCTACTAGAACACTGCAAGATTCCGCCCTCACCTGGTGGAACTCAAATGTGCAAATTCTTGGGTTGGAATTGGCAAATGCTATGAACTGGGAGGAATTCAAGAACATGATGCGAGAAGAGTATTGTCCTAGAAAGGAAATCTCGAAGCTGGAATCGGAATTTTGGGCGTTAAAGATGGTGGGTTCTGAGATTGAATCCTACACCACCCATTCCCACGAACTGGCAGTGATGTGTCCACGGATGGTAGATCTGCCATGTAAGAGAATCGAGATGTTTATTGATGGTTTGGTACCCTAGATTCAGGGTATGGTGACGTCTTCCAAGCCGACTACTATTTAGCAAGCGATCCGAATAGCCCACAAGCTGACGGATCAAGCAGTGGCACAAGGTGCGTTACCACCTAGAGGTTCCACCTCTAAGGCTCTTGACAACACGGGTAACGACAACGCAAACTACTATGGGAATCGAAAGAGAAAGTTTGACAACACCAGATCCTCATCATCAAAGCCCCCACAGCAACAACACCACCGTAGACCCGAACTCACTTGGAACTTCAATAATCAGGGTTCCAACAACAACAACAACAGTGGCGGACAGGGTTCGAGTGGCTATGATGGAAAGTACCCGAAGTGCAACAAGTGCAACTATCACCATGCTGGCCTTTACGACCGTATCAAGTGTTTGCGATGCGGTAAATTGGGTCATCAGGCCAAGGACTGTAGGGGAGACCTAGCGGGTAAAGGTGCTCCTAAATAGGCTGCAACAATGAAAGGGTGCTTTGAGTGTAGTCAGGAGGGTCACTTCAGGAAGGATTGTCCAAAATTGAAGCAGAATGAGAACAATGGAGGCAATAACAGTAACCGAAGCGGTAGTAAAGGTAGAGCTTTCGTTATTGGATCGGGCGAGGCCCGCAACAATCCTAATGTGGTTACCGGTAAGTTCCCTATGAACGACTTTTTTGCTTCTATTTTGTTTGACACTGGAGCTGATAGGAGTTTTGTATCGAAAGCCTTTAGTAAATTCTTAGACTTAACTCCAACCCCGTTAGATGCTAAGTTTCCTGTTGAATTAGCCGACGGTAAGTCTATAGAAACAACTCATGTACTAGCGGGATGTAAGTTGAAACTGTCAGGTCATACTTTCGATATCGACCTCATACCCTTTACGCTTGGTAGTTTCGATGTCGTTGTCGGCATGGAATGGCTATCCGAGAATAGAGTAGAGATTATATGCCACGACAAGATTGTTCATATCACTACTCCTTCTGGAGAAGTCATCCCGATACAGGGCGAGAAGAGCGGCATGACCACCAGCATCATCACCCTCATGATGGCGCAGAAATATTTATGAAAAGGTCATCCGGCGATTTTAGCTCATATTGTCG